>NW_014333379.1:0-4455 GCF_000341935.2 Cephus cinctus
GCAGAATCGTGGATGACGGATGGGATAAAGGAAGCACAGGTAATTATTACAATTCATAGATAAAAATGATATATATTTTATTATCAGTGACAACGACTATTAGGTATATCTATCACGAGAAATTTTCTAGATCTGCCGTCACGTTACCTTTTCGTACGCAATACTTATAGCCTATACTTAAAACGTGATTGATCAATATCACGTAACCTGACATGAATCATCTGATGCAATATGACGTAAATTTATATAATTATAAAAATTTGAAGATAAAGCTTGATAAGATAAATCAACATCAAATATTGTACCATAGTGTCCCTAATGCCATCCTATTGACAATTGGCTCGTTTCCCTAGTCTGGACAAATAAAGCTGGTTTTACTTACTTAACCTTTACCATTAATATCCGTCGACTCGCAATAAGCGTCACGCACCTCGCAAATGCAAGGTAGGCAGCCAGGTACGTATTAAGGCGAGCATGCATAGCGACGATTAAATATTTTTTTTTTTCTTTTACATTATAGTTACGTCGCGACATGAGAATCCCAAAAGCGGCACAGTGCCATTACGCGTCTAAGCCAATTTACGGAAGGCTCGTAACGTTTCCTTGGATCGCGAATATACATTTCCGGTCTGACACGTGTGATAAAGTTTATCCCATTCGTATCCCCAAGTATCGGTCGATGCATAGTAATATATAAGAGGATGAAAAAATTATTTATCTCCCCGTTAATTGTCATAGGGGTAGCAATGCTCGAAAGCCCTTACAGCATATGCATAAGTGACTACCTCGGTATGGTGGACGAATTTAAAAAAAATGTAATGAAAAAAATTTGAATAATATAAAATCGAGATTTTGCCTTGAGATGGAAAATAAATCGGAAATGACGCTACTCGAATGCTCTGATTCGTCGTTTCCTTTCTGCTGGGTCACACGTGGTGCATCCCTACGCCGGTAACTGCGTCTCTTAGGTAGAAGTGCATGTGGGTCTGGTTGGTGGGCTTGATGGGTAGGTGTGTAGGATAGCTATGCAATTTCTTCAGTGAAATAGAAGAGATCGATGCCACTCTGGCAACGTACCAGACGGCTGGGAAAACTACGACGTATAGAAGAAGCTTCAAGGCGGATACGTATGTAGATATTGTAGCGCGACAATTATATTTGCGCGCCGAATTTATTCCAGATGCCAGCACATTCGTGTCCTCCCACTTAGTGTAGATTTTAGTAGCTTCGCGAAGGAGTCTTGCTCTTCCCATTTGCCTGTAGGCAGTGAATACGGAAGCAGCAGGTATTTATAGTAAAGAATATAGAAATCGCTTATAAGGACGTTACTTTATTAGATTTGTTTTTCTATCACTCTCTCAGGTATTTGGGCCATTGTCCCGTGGTCAACGTAGGAGTATTTTATTCGGCTTGGATTTTTATTAGAAGCAAATTGCGTACTGGAAACACACGAGGTGCTGTATATTGGAAGCTTCCTGGCTACGGCTGGTTTATCACGATCACGTAAATACAAAAAATTGTCACCACGATTCTCTATGTTAATATATTTTTAAATATAATGTGCGTGCGTTAGCGAAATTCAGTAATTTGTCTTAAACGGCATTTATCTATATTAAATTCCTTTTATTGTACATCCGCATATCATTGATTATACGGTATCGCTCAAATTGTTCAAAGCTCTTATTTTGGTAGTGTTTTCTCTGTTATTGTGTTTTACCATTAATGTTTAATATAAAAATAGTGTTATATTACAATATATATACTTACTTTTTTCTATTTCCTCCACCGATAACGCATGCCGAGCGTTGCACCGTTTGTTGCATATCGATAAATTCGGACAGGTGTTTACATGACGTAATTGAAATTGCATCGTTATAAACTGTATATCCAAGGGGTTTGAGAAGTATTAAAACAATTTTAAACAGTTATTAACGTATATATATATATATATATATATATATATATTTACTTGCATAATTTTAATCGTGTTATTTGGCGTTGCAATTTTTTTGCGATTTATCTGTGTATTGTCGTTTCTGGCAAATTTCGCATTTTTACGTTTTTACCATTTTCCGTATAGTCCTACTGTTCGCACACGGTGTTAATAATATTTCATTGAACAGTTTACAAGTATTCTCGATATGTACGCGGTGTATAACTATATGTTATTTAGTTGGATATTGCAAAATCGTGAAATTCGATCCAGATGGCGACACTGTCCGATATCTTTCCGCTTGTTTATTAACGTTCATTTCTTTGTGTATTATAATAATAAAGGGGAACGTTGTCCCGACTGGCATTGCGACTACGACATCTTTTTCATCGTCCTTTCTTCGCGCTCGATTGCCCGCGGACTTTTACTTTCAAAGGAATTTCACTTTTTAACCAAAAAGCAGTTTCACCAGGCGTTTGCATAGAGCGCCGATAAATTGACCGTGACCCGCGTTACAATCGCGTGAAATCAATTGATACAGTCGATACCAAAAAGCGACGTCGACAATACGCGGAGCGTCTCGACGTCGCGGCTTACGGACGTGTAATAAGAATTATGGGAACTCGATAATTTTTCATGAAAACAAATAAAGCCTCGTTTATTATCCTAACCAAGAAAATTTGCGTGACTGGAGGAATTGCGAAGGGTAAGAAAAAAAGTTTTTTTTTTTTTTTCTTTTTTCGAGAAAAGTGAAAGCCATCGATTATGGCGTTTCCGTTTAGTAAGCGTCGAGCGGAGATTTTAATTTTTATCGGCATCCGAGAACTTCCGGTCTGATGATGATCGATGAAAAATTTACTCTTTCGTTCTTACGGATCGTTCGGGATCGTACTTCCGGTTTTAAGGAGGTACGTCTATAGTGATCCGAGTCGGAGAGCAGGAACGACGCCGGGCGTCTGGTGGCGTCGGTGAAATTATAAATTTTCTTTTCAATCTTGTCAATAGCAGCTCGGCAACGCGTCGCTGCCTTTTAAAGGATCTATCGGAAGGTTGTTGTATGTTCGCCTTGAAGTCTTTCACGCGGTGCCACCTCGGAGGTGGGTTATGAAATAACGGGAATACTTTTGGCTGCTGATGATTTTTGAAAAATTACCGATGACTTGCTATGATTTCATCATGCTTTTTGTTTTATCTATTGCAAGTCATCGTTGCTCTTTAGTAGCCTCGACCAATTGACCAATAACCTTGGTGCGTCATGCTAGATAAAATTGAGGCAGATAGCATTGAGTTTCGTGACGCTAAACAAGACTTACATTGTAGCCTTTGTTATCAGGGTTCAATCTAAATCTGAATATTTTTACAATTGACACTGACTGTTCACGTGGTACAATGACTGGCGTTATCGATTAATGAGACACGCGTTTCATAAAACTATGCAATAAATGAATAATAATAATAAGTATCGTTCGGATAAGATATGATTCAATGAAACGCAGACCTCTTATAAGGTTAGTTGCCGATAAGTCTCGTCAGTCAGTCGCCGATGGTCAGCTTGAGCAGAATGATGATCCCGAGCCGTGTCTTATTTTTGGGCCTGCTGATATTAATAATCAATAATGGATTGGTGGAAAGTGCGCGGATATTGGCTATTTTTCCAACCACTTCAATCAGTCATCAAATAGTGTTGCGGCAATTTGCGGTTGCGTTGCAAAAGCGTGGTCACGAATTGGTGGTGATAACGCCTAATCCTATTGGGAATAAGGATTTTGAAAATTACACGGAAATCAATACGGATTATCATTACGTTGAAATGAAAAAGTTTGATTTCATCAAGATAAGAAAGGAATCCCCGGATTTTCTGAAATTTCAGCGATCGTGGGCGAATTCTTCGTTTATGATGATTCGTGATATATTCGAGGACCGGAATTTTAAAAAAATCTACGCACCCGAGAGCAATGAAAAATTTGATTTGATCATTTTCGAATTACTTACGTATCAAGGATTGTACGGTTTGGCGGCACGGTTTGATGCTCCTATTATAGGTAAGACCGAATTACGTGATTATGTAATTAATTTGTTACATTACTTATACAGCAGAGACAAAGTGACAGATAAATATGGGAAATTTCAAAATTTTATGCTGACGGATATCACAGTCGCGTGCAAGAGATGCTTCATGATGACTGTTGAGATTGTTGAGTATGAAATTTTGACATTTCTCATACGTAACTGTCACTTTGTGTTTGCTGGGTTATTTGCCACAATAGATTTTTGTGTTTCAGGTATTACTAGTCTTGGGTTATTATCTACTGCACATCACATGTTAGGCAATCACATTTCGACATCTCATGAATCCTTGTGGGAACTGTTGAACGACTCGGGAGTGAATTTGCCATTTTGGAAGAGATTATATAATTTTTATAGAGTCTGGTATAACTTACATTGGTACTACAATTATTACCTACCTGCACACGATGAAATCTCAAAGAGATACCTAGGACCGGATACACCGGATGTGGCCA
>NW_014333380.1:0-118 GCF_000341935.2 Cephus cinctus
TTCGATTCTTTTCCTCAGGTTGTTGGAGTTCCGGGCGGCTGGTACTTGCAAAAACGTGGGTGCTTATTCCCTCTCTATGGTGTTCCTTTCTACCTTCTTTTCTATGTAGACTCCCCGG
>NW_014333380.1:355-1419 GCF_000341935.2 Cephus cinctus
CTAGCAAATACCAGTCGTCCGCAAGCTCCAGCACCGCACTTTCTTAAAAATCTATTTTCTGGAGGAGTTCTGTAGTTGTTGATTGTCTAGTTTGGTTATGTGAATAAGTTAACACGAAACTTATATTGTTTAATTAAGTTTTATAATAATAAAAAGATAAGAATGTTATACCCAACCCTCTCCTTTAGATATAAGGTATACGGTAAGTGCAGAAGAGTTTTTATTTATCTCTTAGTATATTAGTTAAGAAATAAGTTTAATCTAGGAGGTGCGATGACTGAGAAGTGTTTCGCGACTGGTACGCTTGCCTTAGCACTTAATTAGATGATTTACATGTAGATTTGACTTATTGTTGTCGTTGAAGTTGATGATGTTTTTCTTTTTACCTTCTTTTCTATGTAGACATCCCGGTATACAACTTCAACCGGTACCATACTGGTGTTTCGTACGAAGTTACTTTTTTCTTCAATTTCGGTGGCTAGACTGAGTTAAGAATCTCTGCCATCGTCCATGATGAAGTCGCTGCTCTTAATTACTGAACTGTCGTAGAATCCTTGTATCTCTATTCTTTCTTGTTTCTTTCGCCCAGCCCATAGCATTTACCAGTCGTTCGCAAGCTTTAGCACCGCACTTTCTTAAAAATCTCATAAATGATTCACGAATAGGTATTTCCAATAGTCTTCGATGAGTTCATTAGTTCGTTATAGGTTTTGTGAATAGTTCTGTTACGTAACATGGTAAAAATATGAGTTTTCCGAAAATTTATGTGCTACAGGGGTATCAGAGCTCCAGCACAGCACTTGTTCGATATCTCTTAAAAATGATTGAACAACAGGCTTCTTTTAATAGTTATCGCGGTGTTTTATAGTTCTTGATGGGTTTTGATAAGTTTTCCTACGTAACGTGGTAAAAATTCGAATGTTCCAAGAAATTTAGGTGCTACACGAATGTCGGAGCTCGAGCACTGCACTTTTTCAAAATCTTATAAAGATGATTCAGCAATAGGTATTTTAAATAGTTCTCAAAGAGTTCTGTAGTTCGTGATAGGGTTTAACAATAGTTGT
>NW_014333380.1:2220-3383 GCF_000341935.2 Cephus cinctus
GTCGCTGCTCTTAATTACTGTTACTGTCGTAGAATCTTGTATCTCTATTCTTTCTTGTTTCTTTTGCTCAGCCTAGCATGTACCAGTCGTTCGCAAGCTTTAGCACCGCTCTTTCATAAAAATCTCTTGGTAAAGTTTTTTTTTTTATAGAACTCAGATGTTACGTTTCAACAAATACTAAGCGCAGTGCACTGCATGCATGTATTTTAGTTGTATGCACTCATAACTGCCCTTACCTTTCTTTATACCGATTATTATGGTTACCATACATTCGCCTTATTATTTAACAATCATATAAAATACTCAGCACAATACGCGACATACAATACGTACGCCTAACATTCGATTCTTTTCCTCAGGTTGTTGGAGTTCCGGGTGGCTGGTACTTGCGAAAGCGTGGGTGCTTATTCCCTCTCTATGGTGTTCCTTTCTACCTTCTTTTCTATGTAGACTCCCCGGTACCATACCGGGTTTTCCTACGAAATCTCTTTTTTCTTCAATCTCGGCGGCTAGACTTGCTTAAGCATCTCTGCCATCTTCCACGAAGAAGTCGCTGCTCTATTCTTTCTTCTTCCTTTCGCCCTGCCTAGCAAGTACCAGTCGTCCACAAGCTCCAGCACCGCTCTTTCTTAAAAATCTCTTGGTAAAGTTTTTTTTTTTTCATAGAACTCAGATGCTACGTTTCAACAAATACTAAGCGCAGTGCACTGCATGCATGTATTTTAGTTGTATGCACTCATAACTGCCCTTACCTTTCTTTATACCGATTATTATGGTTACCATACATTCGCCTTATTATTTAACAATCATATAAAATACTCAGCACAATACGCGACATACAATACGTACGCCTAACATTCGATTCTTTTCCTCAGGTTGTTGGAGTTCCGGGTGGCTGGTACTTGCGAAAGCGTGGGTGCTTATTCTTTCTCTATTCTCTTCCTTTCTACCTTATTTTCTACGTAGCCTCCCAGGTACCAATACCGGGTTTTCCTACGAAATTTCTGTTTTCTTCAATCTCGGCGGCTAGACTTGCTTAAGCATCTCTGCCATCTTCCACGATGAAGTCGCTGCTCTATTCTTTCTTCTTCCTTTCGCCCAGCTTAGCAATTACCAGTCGTCCGCAAGCTCCAGCACCGCACTTTCTTAAAAATCTATTTTCT
>NW_014333380.1:4043-4259 GCF_000341935.2 Cephus cinctus
TATTTCCAATAGTCTTCGATGAGTTCATTAGTTCGTTATAGGTTTTGTCAATAGTTGTGTTACGTAACATGGTAAAAATATGAGTTTTCCAAAAATTTATGTGCTACAGGGGTATCAGAGCTCCAGCATAGCACTTGTTCGATATCTCTTAAAAATGATTGAACAAAAGGCTTTATTTAACAGTTCTCGGGGTGTTTTATAGTTCTTGATGGGTTT
>NW_014333381.1:0-5713 GCF_000341935.2 Cephus cinctus
GACAGTGGGTTCGTTGGCACAGTGGTAAGTGCCCGACTTGGCAGTCCGACGGTATCGGGTTCGAATCCCGATCAGAACTCCTAATTCTTCGGAAACTCCTAGCCCTCTAGCGCTCCCTGGCGGCTCTGTAGATAAATTAATTATAGCGGGGACGAGCCGGTCACCCCGTTATAACTTTTCAGATTGTTAAAAGCGTTAAGAGTGTATATCATAACGGGGGATAGAAAAGGTAATTTCAATAAAAACAGCGAAAGGCACAGGAGATAATTCGCTCACATATTCATAAGCACAGTCAATTAAACAATAAGACCAAATTGATCTAAATCATTGCTAAATAATGTTTTATGAACAGAAGAAAATTTGAAGGTCTGTGGACTTTTTACATTCTGCTTCTTCGAATGCATTACTAGCTTCGAAGTCGATAGACTGCTCGAGATAACACGCCTAATTTGAAGTTTCATCCCAGTTCTCTAAAACCTCTGAAGCATCTGGGACCTCATCGTAGATAATTTTGGAGTCCACAATAAAATCGGGGTTGGAAGATACTTCAATGTCTTCGGTCTTGACCACGGTAACCTCGACTTCAGTGTCTTCGGATGATTCCTCATCATCTACGACCTGCGTCTCTGAATTGTCGGAAACTTCATTGTCTTCGGAAGAGCCACTGCTTCTGAAGCTGAATAGATTTCTAAGAAATGTGATCAATTTCATCATAGAAGCGCGGATTCCTCCGTTATTGGTATCTCCAGCGTCTTCGGAGACGGGTGAAACTGCAGCATCAACGACATCCTCTTCGGAAACCTCGTCACTATCTTCGGAGACGGATGAATCTGCACTTTCACTTTCAACACTTTCCTCGCTGCTTGTTAATACGTTGCTTGATATAGATTTTCCATCAGTTTGGGTTTTACCGGTAGCCAGATTTAATCCAGGGAAAGTGAATACCTGGCTTATCTAAAAATTAAAATTGAAAAAATATATATTAGTTGGGCAGAATTACATATTTTTGCAAATTTTAAAACTTACGACCATTCGCTAATATTATGTGAAGCAAGTGACAGTGAAAATTAGGATATATTGAATCTTCTGGTTACTGATACTTACGCAGGCTAGGAAAAGAACGCAAGTAAAAATTGCTAGTTTTGCCATATTGATGCAGCAGTTGTAACACTGACGGAATTATATTTTTCATGAAGGATGTGGCCTTTATATACACTTTAATTCGTGGTATCGCTATCAATATTTGTCGAAATTTGGTACCAATTGTGTCAACCTCGTGTGGCGTCAATGATTATGACTTTTTCGACTGTACAAAGTAATTTATTATAATGTCGTATACAAGTTATAATTATTACTTTTGCGTATCCTTCGTAATCCTTCGTATTATCTTTTGTTATCTTTCCATGAAAAATGATCAGACATTTTACGCAGTAAGCAACGTGCGTATATCAAATATGCAATTAATTTGCTAACTTATCGTTTTTTACTTATACAGCTACTTTCTTCAGTTTTAACAGCATTACGCATGTATTCAAGCACACTGACTTAACACCTTGGTTACTTACAGCCGCAAATTTTTTTCCCAAATAACACTTTTGTGTAAAATAGTCCACTACGTATAGAATTGCTGTGAGTTTCTCTTTTGCAAAGAAAAATCCTAGTATTTATTTATTACATTATTGATCAACATACACAAAATATTGAGATCATATCATAATGTCCAGCACATAACTCACTAGGTAACTACTTATTACATGATATGGCAATAGTAGATAATTTTAATTATTTTTCGGAATTTCCAGTTACGTTTTCACTAGCCCTATGTGTTATTTTCTGCTTCTACTTAATTATCATTTAATTTTCATTTAACAATTTCTACAATGTTAAGTGATTCCTTATAGCGTACTAGTTGCCGTATCCGCATTTAAGAAAACTTTGTCTTTATTTTGCCAATCTTTGAATAAAAAGAAAGTCAACTTTCAAAACAGAATATTCGAATTTGTTTAACATGCTAAAAGCCTAATAACAACATACAGTCTTAAGCCCGTGTTCAGAACTCGCTTTTAGTGCTAATAGCGCGCTTTTAAATTTTTTCTTAATGACTTTTAACTATAAGCGACTCTGTTAGTGACTTTAAGAGCGAGTTGTGAATACAAACTTAAGAATATTATTAGTCTGGTGAAAGTTAGTATCGTAAAAGTTTGGGCATGGATATAAATGATAATAAATGTAAATGTCTTGTGACGTCAATAATTTAAAGTCTATATTTCTTTGTATGAAAATGTTGAAAAGCATAACATACAAATTTAATATATAAGTGTCAGTTTTCTTAGAGGCACATAAATATTTATCCCAGTTAAAAAAATGTAATATACAATGTAGACTGCAATTGATTTGAAATTACGATGCGACCGATTTTCTGTGTAATCACACACGCAGGGCTCTGATTATGGAGAGCCTTCACTGTAATAGGCCGAACGTTCGACAGATTTTAAGTAACTTGCATGATAAGAGGCACAGGTCAGATAATCTCGTGAAGATATTTAGGAGTTTGATCTCTAGTCAACCACGTTCTAATCCCGTCCATCATCCTTTTTTTTATTTTGATTGCAATCGATGCAGCATATTTAAATCCTATTATGAATATATCGTTACGTTTTCCTGTGTATGGTAGTTCATAAGATGTTTGATTCGAAACTCTGGTACAATTGTTACTTCGAGTAAAGAGTCTCGATCGGCCGTTGCTTGTAGCACTAATTGCCCATACTTGGAACGAGACTTGACCGAGTCACTGAAATACAAATTATCAATAGACATTCATATTCGATATGGTGTACATGCACACTTTGTTTTTAATGCATTTACTTGATGCATTTTTCAAAATTAGTATACCGCGATTTATATGTAACTAAATTGTATAACTACTTAAATACTATTAATTTATATATTTAATGTAATGACCAGAATCTCGTTTCATGGACAAACCGATTCAATTATTTGGAGAATGTATAACGCGAGTAAAATTATCGAAAAAGCCCAAGTCGTATATTTGTACAATTTAATGATCTGAACATGAACAGTCTCCGTTGTGATATTTTCGCACGACATTCGGAAATGCTGTGAATTATCTAACTATTATGAGTCTTATTCAGATGTGGATATGTTAATATACGAATGAATAAATAATTATCAACATCACGGGTTCAAACTATATCGAGAAAACGAAGGTAAAAGATTATTGACGGCATATACCAAGAGTTTGAATTATCAATAGTATCTCGCCAATGAGTTTCTTGGGCACAATGAAATTTGAACGCAGTAATTTAGAGCAGGAGAATGACAAGAAGTACGATTATCGCCGTGGCATTTTGCTATTTGCTAATTCTTCTATGATTTGCTTCTAACCGTAACATGTAAATGGAAAAAGCGAAAGCGATCCGAAAATATGTAAAATTGTAAAACTTTATATTAACTTCGTTATAAGAAGTTCTATAAAGCTCATAAACACCTGCGTGAAATTTTGATGTAGGTATCGATTGTACGTGGCTCTTTTAAAAATACTGGTGGAAAATATTTCCAAACTAAGGATGATGTTATAATATACGATTTATTAACAGCTGTTAACGCTGTAAAGCAGATAAAAGGTAAGATAAGATTTATTTCTTTAAGAGAGACACGAATAAGACTTAATAACTGGTGTGATAAAAGTAATGGTTCTATATTATGTACCCTTATATTCGTTTGGAACCAACGTAATATAGTTTCGTATATACTGTAACGTGGCGTTACAGAGCTGGAGGGGGGTACACCTAGGAATGACCGAAAAAATAAATAAATAGAACTTATCAGGTCGGACAGCGGGTTCAGTGGCACAGTGGTAAGTGCTCCATTTAGCAGTCCGAAGGTATCGGGTTCGAATCTCGATCAGGACTCCTAATATTTATTGTAGATAAACTAATTATAGCGGGGACGAGCCGGGCACCCCGTTATAATACATATACAAATATCAACGAATAAGATTGATCGAATGACAATAATGCTAAAAAAAATGTCGTTGTGAAACTAATGTAGTCTCTATCCACATATTCCACCTACAAAATCATATTTATCCACACATTTAAAATGCGACAAACTGTACTTAAATATTGCACTTAACTGGATCACAGCATTAATAAATATGACATAAATAATGGGAGATAGGTAGATATTTATTATGTTCATGGACTAAGCACAATGTGCATAATAATTGTAATTACCCGCCATAGTTATGGCTAAACAGCAAGGAGATCTGCACAAATAAAGGGGGACATTTAACAAAACAAGAATTCTAACATAAGGTAAAAGGCAAACAACAAACATGGCAAAGAATGGATGGTTTGCTGTGGAATATGTACGATTGGATAAAATATCGAAAAGGTATAAAGGAATAATCCAATTTATATATATAATGCGCTATGAAATAAATTGAATAGCATCACGTCGGTTGCCAAAAACGTTTCACGTACATGGGGGAGCTTCCTCTGAGTCGTCAGCTTCCTCAGATTTTACGGAATTTGCAGCTTCCTCAGTGCCGTCATCTGCCTCAGCTTCCTCAGCTTCCTCAGATCCTTCGGAATTTGCAGCTTCCTCAGGTCCTTCGGAATTTGCAGCTTCCTCAGTGCCGTCATCTGCCTCAGCTTCCTCAGATCCTTCTGAATTTGCAGCTTCCTCAGATCCTTCTGAATTTGCAGCTTCCTCAGATCCTTCTGAATTTGCAGCTTCCTCAGATCCTTCTGAATTTGCAGCTTCCTCAGATCCTTCTGAATTTGCAGCTTCCTCAGATCCTTCTGAATTTGCAGCTTCCTCAGATCCTTCTGAATTTGCAGCTTCCTCAGATCCTTCTGAATTTGCAGCTTCCTCAGATCCTTCTGAATTTGCAGCTTCCTCAGATCCTTCTGAATTTGCAGCTTCCTCAGATCCTTCTGAATTTGCAGCTTCCTCAGATCCTTCTGAATTTGCAGCTTCCTCAGATCCTTCTGAATTTGCAGCTTCCTCAGATCCTTCTGAATTTGCAGCTTCCTCAGATCCTTCTGAATTTGCAGCTTCCTCAGATCCTTCTGAATTTGCAGCTTCCTCAGATCCTTCTGAATTTGCAGCTTCCTCAGATCCTTCTGAATTTGCAGCTTCCTCAGATCCTTCTGAATTTGCAGCTTCCTCAGATCCTTCTGAATTTGCAGCTTCCTCAGATCCTTCTGAATTTGCAGCTTCCTCAGATCCTTCTGAATTTGCAGCTTCCTCAGATCCTTCTGAATTTGCAGCTTCCTCAGATCCTTCTGAATTTGCAGCTTCCTCAGATCCTTCTGAATTTGCAGCTTCCTCAGATCCTTCTGAATTTGCAGCTTCCTCAGATCCTTCTGAATTTGCAGCTTCCTCAGATCCTTCTGAATTTGCAGCTTCCTCAGATCCTTCTGAATTTGCAGCTTCCTCAGATCCTTCTGAATTTGCAGCTTCCTCAGATCCTTCTGAATTTGCAGCTTCCTCAGATCCTTCTGAATTTGCAGCTTCCTCAGATCCTTCTGAATTTGCAGCTTCCTCAGTACCGTCATCTACCTCAGCTTCCTCAGCTTCCTCAGATTCTTCGGAATTTGCAGCTTCCTCAGATTCCTCAGATCCTGCGGATTTTGCAGCTTCCTCAGATTCCTCAGATCCTTTGGAATTTGCAGCTTCCTCAGTG
>NW_014333381.1:6992-7573 GCF_000341935.2 Cephus cinctus
TGTGCCGTCATCTACCTCAGCTTCCTCAGCTTCCTCAGATTCTTCGGAATTTGCAGCTTCCTCAGCTTCCTCAGGTCCTTCGGAATTTGCAGCTTCCTCTGTGCCGTCATCTACCTCAGCTTCCTCAGATTCCTCAGATTCCTCAGATCCTGCGGATTTTGCAGCTTCCTCAGCTTCCTCAGATTCCTCAGATCCTTCGGATTTTGCAGCTTCCTCAGTGCCATCATCTGCCTCAGCTTCCTCAGCTTCCTCAGGTCCTTCGGAATTTGCAGCTTCCTCAGTGCCGTCATCTGCCTCAGCTTCCTCAGCTTCCTCAGGTCCTTCGGAATTTGCAGCTTCCTCAGTGCCGTCATCTGCCTCAGCTTCCTCAGCTTCCTCAGGTCCTTCGGAATTTGCAGCTTCCTCAGTGCCGTCATCTACCTCATCATCTTCCTCACATTCCTCAGATTCTTCTGAATTTGCAGCTTCCTCAGTGCCGTCATCTGCCTCAGCTTCCTCAGCTTCTTCTGAATTTGCAGCTTCCTCAGGTCCTTCGGAATTTGCAGCTTCCTCAGTGCCGTCATCTGCCTCAGCTTCCTCAG
>NW_014333381.1:7821-8281 GCF_000341935.2 Cephus cinctus
CAGCTTCCTCAGATTCCTCAGATCCTGCGGATCCTTTGGAATTTGCAGCTTCCTCAGATTCCTCAGATTCTTCGGAATTTGCAGTTTCCTCAGATTCCTCAGATCCTGCGGATTTTGCAGCTTCCTCAGATTCCTCAGATCCTTTGGAATTTGCAGCTTCCTCTGTGCCGTCATCTACCTCAGCTTCCTCAGCTTCCTCAGGTCCTTCGGAATTTGCAGCTTCCTCTGTGCCGTCATCTACCTCAGCTTCCTCAGATTCCTCAGATCCTGCGGATTTTGCAGCTTCCTCAGATTCCTCAGATCCTTTGGAATTTGCAGCTTCCTCAGATTCCTCAGATTCTTCGGAATTTGCAGTTTCCTCAGATTCCTCAGATCCTTCGGAATTTGCAGCTTGCTTTGTGCCGTCATCTACCTCAGCTTCCTCAGCTTCCTCAGGTCCTTCGGAATTTGCAGCTTCCTC
>NW_014333381.1:8839-29857 GCF_000341935.2 Cephus cinctus
TTCCTCAGATTCTTCGGAATTTGCAGCTTCCTCAGATTCCTCAGATCCTGCGGATTTTGCAGCTTCCTCAGCTTCCTCAGATTCCTCAGATCCTTCGGAATTTGCAGCTTCCTCAGCTTGCTCAGATTCCTCAGACACCTTTGAATCATCTTCGTTTTCAGCATTTTCGGCCGGATCCTTACAAGCCAGTTCAGTGTCCTCGTCAGATTTTTCAGGATCATGTGGTGTCACATCAGTGCGTAATTCCGCGATGCAAATCTCTACGTTACTTATAACCGTGGGTGTTTGTTCGTTGAGATTGTTGATGGTTGCGGTTTTTTTGCAATTTTTCAGAAGTGTTTTAAGATTGTTAATTCTTGCGTTAGTATCAAGAATGGTGACGTCGAATGCTTCTTGGCTCTGTGTTATATCATTAACAGCTTTCTCGTTTATCTGCAATTTCACAGTTTTAAAATTTAGTTGCGTGTCTATAATAGATTTTGGTATAATGCTTTACTTTTCTTCATTGTCAACTAAATTTATGAAAGTTGATGACGTGCACGAAGTGCTACATCGCAATATGTTTATTTATATCGGAATACTCACATTATGTAGACAGGAAATCGCACTCTCACATTTTGATACTGTCCCTACGTCTTTTGTACATTCTGTCGCATGTTTAATATCTGCCATAAGCTGATAAAGGTTCCCCGTGACCTTGGCTTTGAAGGCAGTAATCTGATCCTCGACATTTTCGATTATTGTATTAACGCATTGATTGCATTCGGTTTTTACTAGCGTCACCGCGTTCTTGAAGTTGTTGGAGTAGCTGGAACATTCAGCAGCGTTCACATCAGTGGCTGCATTTATTAATGCTGCGGTCTGAGCGTCTATCTGTTACGGGATACGTAGTCTTTTAGATTCAGTTAAATCCATTCATTGTAAATTTTTAAGGAAAGTTAAAGTTGATTGAATGTACTCACGTTGTTGATAATACTTTGAACAGTGGAGTTCGCGGTGCTGCACGTCGTGTTAGCATCAGTGTCAAATGTTGAGATGAGAGAATTTAGTTTCAGTGTTGATGTTTTTACATTATCTTCAAGAATGTCGATTACATCATATATCTTAGATGTAATATTGTATTGTATTTTTGTAACTTGTAACTGGTACTGCGATAGTTCTGCACCCTGGCCCACCTGCAGTTTTTGAATGTATCAAAAACTTTGTTAATGATGATTTACAATATATATTGAGTGTATTTTTATTTTGCAAATCTTGCATTTGAATCGATTTTATACCAAATATCTTATATCGAAGTTAATTACGAAAGATTGTTTTTTTTTGTTATTGTTTATTGATATCGCTACTTACGCATGCCAGTAGCAGTAGACAAGCGAGAACCCCGAACTTTGCCATCTTGATAATATTTCGATGGACTCAGCTACAGTTATGACATTTTTTTGACTTTGCACATGTATATATACCTACTAAGATTCATTATATGACGATTGACGTTTACAAAAGTTTTTGCACAGTTGTATCAACTTTGATGTACGTACGTATAAATGATTTTGTTACAAATTATATAACGGAACATGGTATTGCCATGGAATTTACCAGATAACGTTAATTATCTTTACATTCGGGTTTCTTAATTTGGGTTTGAGTTTCTGTGGGGTCATTCAAAAAACAATTCCATTAATGCAATATTTAATATATTTTGTTAATAGTTTTGATTACAATTACATTATTTTGTCTTAGAGAATTATCCACGTGAGTTATTCTTATCCGAATTTTAGGAATTAACGTAAAATATTAATAAATCCGGAATAGTTGTATTGCCGTAGAATAAGGTAAAATATGTTATTTTTACATATTATGCATTATGAAGCTTACTTCTGAACTACTAAAGATCGATAAATCTGGCGTTGAGCCGTACGATTATCTTTTCTAAGATGAAGTGGAGGTAGCGACTTTTGTCTGACAACGTTGATTCGTTAGAGTCAGTGATTGCAATTGTACCTTAATTTTCATTGTTCAAATACATTTTTTTTTTCTAAATGATTCACTAACGTAAAATGTATTTGTGTATTTTAACTTAATTTTCTTTATATATGAGATATGTAAGTAACTAAATACACTACTTTAATTCCATATGTAACAGTATATATAGTATTTATATGTAATACTTGAGGTCTAGAAGTAGTAAGTAATTAGATTGATGGTCTTTACTGTTGTAAAGTCATTGGCACATTTTTATATTGTCTAAACCAAATAGCCAACCAATGACTCATTATGCATCTTAATGTTGGTCCATTGATTTTATTTCTGAGTTAGCTCCCCACAAACTTCAGGTCTATTTAACGTGTTTGCGTTTCATAAAGTGATTGAAGCAGCGAGCGATTTTGAGAATGATATAAATCCAGTGAGTCGTTAAGGTCAAGGTCGTATCTCAAGGACGGAACTTATTCTCGTTGCGAGGGTAAAATCGATTACTGGCTACGACCTTTGTGAGAAGTAATTTCAATTGCGTAGTAAATTTTATTTCATGAATTCATTGTGGATTACTAGACGGTACACAAAATAAACCGTACCACCTGTCTCGCTAATGTCTGGAATATTTCAAGCTTGCATATGGTTATTATGCTAGCTGATTATATAATTATGTATTAGTAAAATTTATAATACATGAACGTACCGTTAGCAAAATGTAAATAAATTAGACATGTCCATATATTCTGTAACGTGGAATGTATATCTATGTATAGAGTTTTAATTGATAAAGTTAATCTGTACCTTTCCATGGCACCAAAGTTCGCGTTACGCTATATTCAAAAAAATACCGTATATTTACATATGCAGTCAATGTAAAAAAAGTATTTACATCCGTACACTATATTACACCTACAGTAATATTGGCAACAATGGAGAGATCTAGTGGTATACATTGGAGTGTGCAGATAACTGACAGTAATGAATGGACTCGATAGAACTATAGTCTTATTAGCACGATGTCAAAAATATCATTCTCGGTAGGCATAATAAAAAGCGCCAGGTGCTACGTGTATCACTATACAAATGCAGTTTTGCACCGCAGTCATATTTCATGTTAGAAGAAATTTGATAATTGAGCAGCCTACTGAATCTTACATTTGATCCAATAAATTTAGTTAATCGAAAACATTAAAAGTAAATCTTACGTTTGCAAAATATGGCGACACGTGCGTTACAGATATATTTTTGTATATGTAAGACCAAAATGTAATATTTCATTCCAATCTAATAACCCGGATTTAATTATCAAATATCGACCAAATTATTTACACATTCCCAAATAACGAAAAGGTTCCGGCCCGGCTGATACTAGGTATTTCTAATAATGGAAACCCTGGCAAGGGAACCCAGCCTGACGCACACCAACAAGTTCAACCACTGAAGTACATTGCGATTGACTCTTTACCAACCACGGAAGCCTATCTGGGCCCAAACTAAACGTTTGCTAGTACGCCAAGTGTTAAAACCCTTAGTTAAATAAAAACAATTTCATGTTATAGTAACAGTTTATTGATTGGGCCTCGTCAATGTTCAGGACGGAATTTGTGTGTTTGTTTGCTATGAATATAATGGGCTGTACAAGATTTGATCGCGTCCAACGTGTGTGGCGGACTTGTAAGTGTTCTGGCAATTCTCAAGCATAACGATCAAGCTCGCGCTTATGTATCGCAGGTCTGATGGTAGAAGTAAACAATCAGATATATAGTTTTTTGATATATAAAACATTTTAATATAACATTTAGTGTAATTATTGAAAAGCAAGATTTTTAAGTCTGAGCTGATTCGACTGATCTGAAGAGATTCGACTTTTGTCTGATTTACAAGAATCACTGATTTTTCATAAAAATATTGTAAAATAATAGTATATCACCGAAATCGAGAATGCTCGTTGTGGTGAGTTCTATGAACAGGTATTCCTTATCATATACCTCATTAGCATCACTCTCAACTATATTTTCAACAAGGTTTTGAAATTCACTGCTAGTACTACGAGTGTCATTGTCTTTTTATCCAAATGCAACGAATTGAGACACAACCTATGTTGCAATAATGACAGTGAATTTTAGAATTTAAATATTCATCATCCTGCTTTTTTCTGGTGAAAGACGATTTTTATCCATGTGGTAAAACATCTGTTTGCCATAACGCGACGCATATTTACATTTGCATGGAGAAGTTTAATTGCCGTAGTTAGGAAAAACAAAACCGTTATTACATCAAATATTATTCAGATATTAGTTGTCACACATTCCAAACGACACATATGGCGATAATTAAGCAAAGTGTAGACGGTGTAGCCTTCTGCGTAATATAACGTCAAGTTAACGGGACAAATAAAAAAATTCAGCTCAAAGGTGGCTGATACAATATACAGGGTGTTTCTTAAGCCCCGGACAGGAGACATAACGTTAGATCCGGCGTGAAAACATAAAAATATTGGCGTCAACAAAATTAAACATTTTTAATTAGTTTATTAATTATTACGAATTAAAGTAAGTCAATCATAAGCGCGTGAGAACTGGCAACTCCTCCTCAGTCTCCTCCCATTGCGGACAGCCAATAATTTATTTCCCCACAAAAAACCTTTTGTATTATTCTTTTGCTTATTTACGTTACTATATTCGATTACGTATCCACCGGTCACTATTTTTGTGGGGAAATAAATGATTGGCTGTCCCCAATGGGAGGAGACTGAGGAGGAGTTACCAGTTTTCATGCGCTTATGATTTACTTACTTTAATCTTTAATAAATAATAAACTAATTAAAAATTTTGATTTTTGTTGACGCCAATGTTTTTTTTTTTTCACGCCGAATCTAACGCTATATCTCCTGTCCGGGACTTAAGAAACACCCTGTATACAATATGTAATGCTTTGCTTTTGACGCAAGCACAGTGAATTTCAGACGCCATATGTCTTCCTTTTCTCTGTTACATTGATTGTGAATTATTTTGAACTTCTTGAAAGTCCTACTGATTGAATTTGGTTCTACCGCCCTGATAAGAATGGACAAATCGGTCAAGCCTGGACCAAGCTCTAGAGACAAAAATATTTGTTGTACAAAAATATTGTTTTACACAATATTTTCGCCAATTTAACTGTATTTAAGTTGAGCTTATAAATTTACTCAATCCATTGATGCAGATTGAATCCTAGAAACATAAATTAACGAAATTGAATTGTTTTTATCTTGGAAGCTGAATTCAATCTTGGAACCTTGGAGTATGTAAACTGCGACCGTATCGATTGTTCTATTAAGAATTTTATTGAATATGTTGAGAACTGGTATATCACCGGTGGAAGAACTGTTATAGTATAATTATGGATCGTGATTCGATAACGTTATACATAGACCTTTTGTCATACCGCTTAAACAAATTATTTAATAATGTAGTAAAATTCATTTTTCTCCTATTATTACGCGTAATGTAAAACATATCCAAAGCTTCGTGTCAAAGGCTTGACTCAAGCTTGGCAAATTTGGCAGCTTTGGGAGCTCCTACCAGGACAATAGAAATTAAATGGACGGGATAACTTCACTTCGTGTATTTGATATGAATAAATGAGGATAGTGAATAGAAATTTCAACATATACAATTTTATGTGTAAAGTGCATGGTAGCTGCAATTTTCCATTTATATACGTGACGTTATATTGGCATCATGAAAATGAATGTGAAATTAACAACTAGCATGCATAACAGAGATGGCATGTATGTTATATTAACATTTTCGTACTGTGTAAATACAACTTTTAAGTGGCTACCTGCAGCTATGAAAAATCAGTTGCATTTTACGCAATTATCTAGCGATTTAATGGCAATTTCTGAAAGCCATAGATTAAAAGACTACTCTTATAAGACATATAGCAAATGCCTTTTAGACACATTCTACGCGTCTCCTTGTCGAAAAGTTTCAGCTTTCCCGGTTTTTTGTGAAAATGGTGTTGGTACTGCTATAGTAAACCCTTGATTCTTAAGGGGTTACGTGTCCGACTGAAAAATGAGTCGAAATTCAATAATTTTTTTTCGACTCAGCTATTGAGTACAAAAGTTTTATATTATAGGCGCATATTCTATGCAGTTCGAAGAAATTTTGATTAAAATTTTATTTGAAAATCTTAAGTAATAAGCGCGCTGCACGCTTCGCCGTGAAGTTTCTCCGGCGTTTTCCACGCTGATAGTTCACATGATTCCAAAAGTCAGGATAATTTGGAAATCTTTGAAAAACTTATACTTCCCAGTATTAAAAAATTATTGTGTTGGATTCGCTTACTTCATTCGCTCGCCAAACTAGTGTAATATAATTCTTATTTTATTTAAACAATAAAGAGAAAACGATACAATATAAAGATAATAAAACCTTCGTTCGGTCCAAGCGATAATCCGCAATCGAGTTAATGCGTATCAAAATAAGAGTAGCAAGACACGGGTAAACGCCTTTTTAACAAAATCGCAAACGCTCGCTAACGCACTCACGCAAAATGTATTATTATACGAACGTGGACAATCGTAGTGACAGTGTGGTAAGTGCGTGATCGTATTGGACCAGATGTAGCCGGGGAGATTCGCCTGGGTTGCGCCTGGTGCCCCTCAGTGGGATATTGGTGTAGCAAAATCCAATCCGCCAAATGATTAGGTGTTTTGCAATCGGCCGATGGCCCATAAACCTAACAGATCGGTGGAAATACAGTTCTGACAAAGTATCGTCCTATTAAGGAACTTTTATGTATCGACGGTAAATACCTGTTATTTCCGTGCTCCCAGCTTACAAGCAAATGGGAAGACGTAGACTCTTCCCTTTGTGAAGTTAGTAAAATTTGTGATAAGTGGGAGGGCACGAGGGCGCTGGCATCTAGACTTAATTTCGGCGCGCAAATACAATTGTCGCGTTACACTAGATTCAAGGAATTACGGAGAGGAACACTTGGACACCCTGGAACAGCAATTCCGTTATATAAAATACGGTAAACTACGTCGAAGTACATATAAACACGCACTGCATACAAATGGTGGAGTTCTGTTTTTCGCGAGGACTAAGGCTTAATTAATAATTTCATACTGATGTGAAGATAGCTTTATATTATCTGAAAATTCGGTGTGAACGATAGCTTGACGGACAAAATATGTTTGCATTGTGCATTGGTGAATTGCCAGCCTCATCCATCATCTAAAAAGATAAACAAGACCAAGCAACTAGCGCCATCCGCCGTGTAAAAATGTAACGTGAAAAAGAGAACGAAACTGAAATAAAATGATCTTGCTCTAAGTGCGCCCTAATCTTGTACACCAACTCGATTGATTTTGGTGGCAATCGATTCAGAATCCTCAATTCCTATAATGAATATATCAATAACTTTTTCTTATACTTAGTGGATCGCAAGATATCTGATTCGATAAACAAGTACAAGAGTTGCTTCGAGTAGAGTCTCGGTCGGCAGTTGCTCGTACAGCCGGTTGCCTGTACTTGGCGCAAGATCCTACCAAGTGTCTTCAAAGAAAAATACTTAATACTTCATTTTTCAAAGAAAAATACTTAATTTTTCTCTCTGATAAAACGAAAATTTCTTGTATTATCTCGAATTTGCTATTCCTGCGATTATAGTCTTTATGCGGCAGCAAAATCTTCAGCTTCCTCTTGTGCCAACCAGAAGCTGGAAAGCTTTTTGAAACTCTTTTGATGTTTTTCGCATTTGTTGATTAGCAATTATGACGCCCTTCTCGGTGCATTTGGACCAGTGGTCAAGTTCAAGATGCCGTAATAGATGAGTGAGGAATAAGTATAAGCAGGTATAAGAAATTTAAGTACCAATAAAATATTTTATTGATATTTAAACAAACTGTGTATATCCTGGCAGCAGGGATACGATAAACTGTGTTTTCAATTTTACGTTAAAACCAGTTTATGAAGCTAAATTTTTGACGCAAGCGCCAACATTCTTGACAGCGCTGGATGCCTGCTGTGCAAGGACACCGGCGGTATCTTTAACCACGCAAAGGGGCACTTGGACTTGAAGACTACTGATAAGGGAGGACAATTTGGCGACCTTCCTTGCAACGGTAACGCCGCTGGAGGCGGATTGAACAGTAGCACTAGCCAATTGCTGAAAAAAGCGTATACAAAATTATAAGTTCATCTTCTAATAGTAATACTGTGTCTCAATTATAAATTTTGACGTTTAAATGGGACTTTTACACGTCCTGCATTACTTACTTTGTTGACGCAAAGGAAGGCGTGTACAGTTTCAGAGAGCGACGTGACGTCAGTAGTGCAGTCGACAGTTGCAGATGAAATAGAAAGAAGCTTGGAAACGAGACTTTTCACTTCGGCTCTTAACTCAGCTATATATCCGTAGGCAGTTTGCACTCTACTCGTAACGCAGTTGGTGGCCTGGTTCACGACGTCAACGGCAGTGGTTGAGAGGGTATCAGTAAGACCTGAGCATGATTTGGCGGCCGCATCAGAGGCTTTGGAGAGGATATCGTCAACCTGAGATTCCGCCTTCGAAGAAATTAATACAATAATTGTAGATTACTGTTGAGTTACGTTCAAATTAAATTACACTAGGTTGGATAAGATACTGACCTTGGCGACTACGGATTCTACATCGTCCTGAAGTGAGCCAATGCTGGATACGGCTTTATCGCTAACGTCGTCAGCTAGTTCCTTCAGTTCTTCCACACCTTTTTCTGCAGCGGCCTCGACAGATCCGATAGCAGACTTCACGGTAGAATCCACCTTATTCTTGATGTCTGCAATCGACGATAACATGGAGTTGCCACCGACGCTGAAACCCTGGCTGGCCTGAAAATTGTAATAAACGTAATTTCTTAATGCAGTGCTAGAATTACGAAATATACTGTAAAAAAAAGAAATATTGAATTTCATATGACAAACTATTAGGAGATCCCTAATAGTAAAATTTGTATTTTTAATTTGTTACTTACAGAAGCCAGAAGGAGGACACAGAAGACAGCTGATAATTTCATCATGTTGCTTGAGAAGAAGTACTTTTTCGACTATGAAACTTCTACGATTGCTTGCCATATTTATACCAAACGGTTAATGTAATTAAGCAGAGCTCACAAATAATGTTGAACCATTTGCATTCTACGCGAAAATAATATACCATATGTTCGGAAATATGGCTAAAATGTAAACATTAAATAATCAAATAATTTACAATCTGCGAATTATAGTAGTGTTATCTGTGCCGTCTTTGCAATAAAAGTTATTAATTACTATTTTAACAGCTAACCTAATTATGACGCGACTTATGTTGATATGAATCAATACGACAAAAAATATCTAATCCACACGACGGTTTACTTTCCTATTTCTTACTTGTAATATTTTTCTAAGCATTGTTAAAGTCATAAAAAAATGGCCTTGTGCAACATCCGGTTAACATCCGGAAGTACCTTAGTCACCCCTAATCTGAACTGCTACGTGCAGTACGACATTGTTAGAACTTCGGCGTTCAGCCAAACCCTTAATTGCTACCCTCCATATCTTCTTGTGTACATTCACACCACCCCCTAGAGGGTAGTTAGCGAGGGTGGAAATGAATTACTCGCGGAAATCTCTGCTTATTGTGCAGAAAGAAAATTAAGAACTTGCATTTGACAGATTTATTATCTTAGACCTGAGATAGTTTATATTTTTTGGACAATTACCAATTTTCCTTCAGATAATAAAACTAGATCAGATACTAATTTAAGGGTAGTTCGGGTGCATTCGAATGGGGGACAATCTATGACGACTTCTACATTACAAAAATCTACAGTGACAAACGCGAGGTATTTTATTAAGCATTATTAAAGGTTTTTTGTAATTGTTCGACGGGTCACCTTTGTCAGTATATTCATGCCTCTACAATGCTATGAAAAATTCACCCCTATATAAAACGTTCCCATAGTAGCGGAGAGCCAAGGGTGTCGTGGGAACTATTGCGCACGTTATAAAGCAGCGTATGCACTTTGTGTCGCGCTAGACGTTCTACGAGTACTCAGGGATTCCTTTGTAATGTATCAAACCCGATCGTTTATGCACTCGTGCATCGACCCTGCATTTAAATAAATATCGTCATTGAAATTTTACGTTAAAATATGAAAAACTTTAAGACTTTTACAGGAGTATCGTGAGCTTCCTTGACTTTATATGTGTACTTTTACTTTGATTATATTTATAGACTTTTCTGGTCTAAAGGATGAATATCTTAAATTGTCAGACCCTTTATCATTTCTTTGTACGTTATTATGTTACACATATTTATGTGTACTTTATGATTTCTTTCTGTTTAAGCAATTACGATCTGAATAGATCGAACATATTTCTTATAAAACTTTAACGAGTATTTTTGATTTATTACTATTAGATATATCACTCATTTGCTCAATGTGAGTTTTATTTAATACCTGCTACTTTTTATATGTTTTAGGCAAACTTGGATTTACTATATTTCACCACTCAGCAGACGCACTAGGTAAGTTTCATTGATATGTATTAACGTAAATTCAAATTAAATAAAACATTTGGATATTTATGAAATATCTTGTTAATTATAGCTCTGTTTGCTTATAACGAGAAGTGAAATCAATTGTTTAGACACCCTGTACAATTTCGTACGTACGATACGTTGCTTTCAGTGGTCATTCACCCTGAATTTTGTTAGGGCTGTTAGAAATAGGATTCAGACGTAAGGGTGTCCCTTTTGCGCAAAGCCCCTTTAACTCTCGCCCCTCTTGTTACGCTTCAAATCAGCCACGTGGATTATAGAGCTAATATCGTTATCGTATTGGTCCACTCCTATTAGTGATGCAATCTTCGTTTTAATCGTTTATCGACAAAGTAATTATTTATACAACGAATTCAGATTAGGATCCAATCAACTGTAATTCTTAGTTCTAAATATTTAAGATTATTATCACAGGTGAAATAGCAGGTGTAACACAGATGTAACATAGTTCAAGGCGAATTTCTATGAGTTGGAGCAAACTTCGTTATCAGCTGTGAGTTATAATGTAGCAATAAAACTTAAAATTGCCTCCTTAAGTGTTCGAGAATATTTGCAATATTGTGTCTGACAGATATTAAAAATCTAAAGAATCTCACGTCAGACAGTCAATCGCAGCAACATGAACTTTTGTGTTTAAAATAGATTCTTTTCCTCCTCTTGCGTCTAGAAAACATGAGTCCTTTTGTCAAGATAAATGGGATTTCCTCGGAAATAAATTTCCTGTGTGATTCTTGGAGCAATAAACATTTTAAATGCAATCCTTAGTGGTGTACCAGTATACATATATTTTGTGTAGAACAATAAATATCCATCGACTACTCCCTTGACATTTGGCTATAACCAAAATCGTAAAATACGATTAAGACTCTGGCTCCTTGCCCACTGTAAATAATATATTGTGCAAGGAAGTGACGTGGAACCATGCTCTCAACGATCAGATAATGTCCGCTCTTGATGCAGAATTTTATATTAGTCTTTAGTAATTCCGAATCGCGTTATCAAATCCCTTTATCATCTAGTTTAGTAAAAAAAAATGATTATTACAGAAGTATCATTTTTATATACTATTTGAATAGTCTTTCTGTACGGTCTCTATGGTTTTTTGTACGAAAAAGACATCACTGGTATGCCACATGTCCGTTATGTTCTCACATAAGGAATGAGAGCAGCAGTAAGCCGGATGCTGCGCTACTCTGTTTCCTTTTTCCCGTCCCATATATTTTGGACATGTTCAAAAAAATATTTTCTGATTCTTCATATATTGCATGCAAACAATGCAATTTATAGCTTAATTAAAATCAATGAGTTCTTATATGTCAGTTATGTTGTGCGAATAATATAACTTTCTAGAAAATCCGTATGATAATGCCCATCAACTCATTAACGGCGAAGATCGTTGATTTTTCAACATGTTTTTGAGCCTAAATTTCATGCCTGTGACAGGAATGAATGGATCAAGGTCAGTGTTCCTTATGTTTTCGAGTGTGCTCTGACAAAATTTCGGGCTCAGAATCGAGAATTTTTAACTAAAAAATTAAATGTGGCGGCATTTGTATAAAGAAATGAGAAAAAATTGTACGTTTTCAACGTTTATGATATTTAGCGGACTGAAATAGGTCAAAAATCTGGAATATCCCTCAACCATTGGTGGCCTAAATTGTTGAAGTTTAATAGGAAATTTTTTTATATTCATGTTGCTGACTTTCCATTCCAAAATTACGGCTGGAACATAAAAATGTCCTAAAAATCAAAGTTTCTACCTAATATCTCTCATTTATTAGGATATTCGTAGCTTATTATGAGTTTAGATGATGATTATATTAGCGATATTATCGAAAAACTTCGATTTTTAGGATATTCTTACATTTCAGCCGCTATTTTTAGACGGAATGTCATCAACATGAATATCAAAAAATGTATTATTAAACTTCAACAATTTTGTGCGCTGATGGTTGAGGGATATTCCAGATTTTTTATCTATTTCAGTACGAAAAGAAAATCATAAACATGAAATTGTACAATTTTTTCTCATTTCTTTATACAAATGCCGCCATATTTAATTTTTTAGTTAAAAATTCTCAATTCTGAGCCCGAAATTTTGTCAGAGCACACTCGAAAACATAAGGAACACTGACCTTGATCCATCTATTCCTCTGTCAAAGGCATGAAATTTAGGCTCACAAACATGTTGAAAAATCAATGATCTTCGTTGTTAATAGGTTAAACGTCTTCGTAGTTTGTTTAACATCGATTACGACAGTTCTCAAACACCGATAACAGTGTAAATATTCATATTGATCAGGGGGAATCGAATACGTACAATTTTAATTAAAAATTATATTTTTGAGTTATCATATGTTTGTCAAAGAGAATAAAAAAGTGACGTATTATTTAATTAGCAATACTCCCTATCACGATGTACGCTTAGAATAATATTGACTATCAATAACAGATATTGTAAGACGCCTGTCATCGTAAATATATATCGCTGTATTAAAACATCGTTTATATAATCAACCATACCGTAAAAACAATATGAAAAAACAGGCACCGTGACGCGTTCGACTTCCGCACTCCTCAAGCCGCTTCGCCCACATTTTAACAACATATAAGCGGCACGGAATTCAAACGCGAGGCATTTGTCTAGTTGCGACTATGCAGTTTACAGTAAGTGTAAACGACCAAACCGTATCTATAAATAACAATTTTTTCGTTTACACACACACACACACATATATAATTGTACGCTGCGTACCTGTATGAATATATTCCAGCATTTATACCATGAAGCACATGTCCGGTTCTACCTGTCGTTTCCCTAGAGCGTATGGGAATATTGTGGCATGTGGTTTCATCCATGACCATATGGTACGTTAAGGATGCACGTGGGCTCTATTCGAGACGGATGTGACGTAGTAGGCTTCAATAGTGATACCGCAATAATACTCTAATTAATGTTCTCATATGGAACCTCTGACAAGGAATTCGCCAAGAATTGGATTCCATATGGTATATCGATGTCATTTGGTTTCAACATAAACATCCTAAGAACATGCTATGCGTTGCTTTATTGCCATTTCGAGAAAATTTCCGAGAACGCCACTGTTTAATTTGCCATTACGATGCAACGTTGTGCTGGATAAGAGTACTTAGACTGAAAGGCAATTATCCATGGTGAAGAAATAGAAATGAACACCGACAGGAATTGTGCAAGCTGATCTGAAAAATCATCGTCATAGTGCGGAATATATATATATATATATATATAAATATGTGAAGGGGCAGTTTCGAGGACATGCGCCACTCACAACGGCAAGCTGATTTCTTTTTTAAACTAAACCATGGGACATGTGACATTGAAATTATAACCTAATCTAACCTAACGAATTATTTCTTAGCTCGTCACAACTCCGAGTGTCCAGGATAAATTTTTTTTTAAATTCGGTGTGAGTGCCGCTTAACGGTCCCGGAAGTATATGTTGAATATAGAATTGTTCCAGGACCACCCTGGAAAATGTTAACTGTCCTCATAACTGCCAATACCCAAGAGAAGAAGTCCTGGAAACTGGAACTAAGGAACTAAATACCATACCATTTTTACCTGTACTTCCAAACATATTCAAAAAGACACGTGATCACCGTGTAAATTACTATTTGAAAATTAACAGACACAATAAAAACTGTGGGAGTAATTGATAAGATTTATTGTATCAATATAATACAATTACGAATGTTATATGGTAGTAATAGGGTTTTCATTTATGTCAATTCTACAATATAGAAGTAATAAAAGAATGGTCGCTGAGTGATAGATGCTACAGGGTTTGGCACTCTATGTTCTCGTGAAACTTGACAAATAGAATGCAATGGCTGTAGCCGCTTTTGAATGAGGAGTGTTTGTATTTTTACATCATGAGGTAATATTTAATAACACGCTTTCGTATACTTAACTAATTAAAAATACTGAGCTCTAGAGCAAGCACGATGGTGCAGTTCGTTTCAGGTTTTCAGATACTTTAAAAGAAAGGGCCTTGACCATATCAACGGCCAGTTTACCCAAGTACCCATTATGTAGACGCACTCAACATTCCAGGTATCTTAAATTCGTAAGGCTGACCCGTAACTGTAAATTTCCTAATACACTAAGGACTCTGGTTAATACTACCTCGTTCTACGCTGTTTTGTCATAGCCGTACTTGCAAATGTTCGGTAAAATACTAATTCCTCGATTCAACGAATTCGCCGCTTACCACGTGTATCTATTTTGATGCCCTTTCGTTTAGCACTGTAAATACTAAAAACGTTTCTTCTGCGTTAACTGGGGTCTTACTGTATTGTTTAGCTGTGGCCCTTTGCCCTAGAGAATTTTAGCACGCTGCTACTCTTGTAAATGGCAGGTGTACTGCGAAATGGGAAACTACTTAGTGTAATTGTAATGTCTAACTGAATAATATCTCGTAACTCATGAATCTGTTCATCAATGAAACATTCCAACTCGGTACGGTATTAATTTGACAATCAAGGGAGTGGGCCATTACGCAATTAATGGATACACGAGTAACGACCGATGACTGATCAACTAATAATAAATGAGTAAATGCACTGTTGCAATCTCATTGGAATCCAATCGATTCAACCTATTCATCGCCTGTTAATTCTAGTTAACTTTCGTGATTCGGCGCTCTGCAAATTATGGAGAAACTAACGGCTGTCTATGGTGTCATGGAAACTCATTAGGTTTCTACCGATTCGCGTGGATAGTTAAATACAAAGCTGAAATAGAAATTTGCTTTCTGCTTCTTCGTTCCTTTCTTCATGTTTAATCGCGAACCATGTAAAGAAGATGTGACTGACACAGCGCATCTTTTAAAGCGCATCGACGCACTGCACTGCAATGTTGAGTGCAGTCTTAGGATATTCATGGAATAACATTTTTTCTCGCTGCGCTTCGCCGTTTCATCCCGTCCTGCAAAAGGTCTCTGGCAATAAACTAGCTTTAGGTGCAGTTCTCGTTGTGTCTCAGCAGATGTACGACCATTTGCCGCAGCAGCTGCATTCCCCACCATGACACCAACTTACCACCGTATTCTTAACCACAGTCACCTTGGACACCTTCGTTTGAGATAAGGGAAAAATTATTTTTTATGGAAAATATTACAACGTAGAATTCAAATAATTGTGTATTGAAAGTATAAGTTATTACAGTGAGACTTCAGTAAATTCTTATAAAGTTCTTACGTGAAATGTGAAATAATTGCGTGAAAGCCAATCGTGAGAATGTTCCCGGGGGCCTGGAGTTAGTACATACGGTACTGACGTACCGGTAGGGTAGCAAGACCCAGGCCCAGCCTAGGCATCACTGGCACTCACGTTTTAAGTCTTGGGGGGGTTGTATCGGCGCGTAACATCGCGATAATTGCGATAACGTAATATTGATACGTTTAATCTGTTCGCGACAACCGCGATACCGAAGTAATAACTCTTTCAGTGTGAGTGAAATATCGAAGAAATGAGTTGGTGCAATTACAAGGGAGGAGATATTGTAAAGGAAAAAGTTTTATTTCGCTGCTTCAACCGTCAAGAATTCATCAATGTCAACAGTGATCGACGACGATGACGATATTCGTCATCAGCTAATTGTGGGCTTAATACACCTATGATAGTGTACAGATGGCGCCACAGGTTCTCTGGCGCATATCAATCATATAGAAGCGGTATTCGCTTTCATTTAAATTGATATCGATGCTCGTGTGCTAAGTTTCGAAAGAATCGTTATCGTCTCGCAATCCAGCTCGGTCGATCAAGTAGATCGATACGGTACACGTGGAGGAGGAAAATAAAAATAAAATTACCAATACAGTGACGGTAGCTATTAGCATTTGAACAGACACAACTTGGCAGGTAGGGATATTCCCGTCTCTTTACCCTCTCACTCTTTCAAATATTTCTACTAACCTCCTGCCGTTAAAGGTATCGAAGCCACTTATTTTCTTTCTAAGAGGATCGGACTGTATTAAAATCGTCAGCAGCATTTTCAATCTCGCGAGATCAGCGGGCGATCAACGGGAGAAACGAGCAAAACGGGCTTGAAGTTCCGGTGGGGTCACCGGACGTAGCTGAGCGTGACGCGCCTAACGGAAAAACGTGGGAACCCAAAAACTGGCATTCGATTCTCAACGGCGCGTGATGCAAACCATGAAAGAGTCACTTGATTATTTTAAGAGAATAATAATTCGAATGTAACATGAGTTGGGAGTGTATTTACATTTGAATAATTAAATATTCGAATATTATTTTATTGAATGAGTAGATTAATTTATTAATTGAACAATACAAGGGCATTGTATCATACCTTCAAGGGTACTATCAATTCAGCCAAACTGATCTGGCCGTTGAGCCAGAGAATTCGAAGAAGGCAAGAACAGATAGAACGGTCTCTTGCATCGTCGATGCTTCCCCACTATTGTAGGTACGTTGCTGTCGGGAAAAGACTGGTTGGTTCCACTCTAGGTATAGACGTGACGTCAGCGTGGCGCAAGTCGTATGGCCAGTTTGAGAGTTCGCTGCGAGAAGGGAAGAGGCCTTTGCTTGTCTGCCTCACCGCCGGCCGGCTTCGGCCTCTGCTCTACGGCTTCGTTACGTTCTTGCCGCCAACGCTTTTAACGTTTCTCCTATCCTCTTTATTTCCCTTCTCGCATCCTTTTTTCCATACCTTTCACTTCCTCTTCTTCAATTTACTTCTACACTACAACTCCGCACTTCACTTGTCCACTGCTCTACGAACAAACTTATTCCCTACCTCTTCGACTCAGTGCTACCAGGAACGGCAGACGGACCTGAAGTTTCTAATCGACTTTTAACGTCCAGAAAACCATCGACGTGACAAGTCACAATATCGCGTATTGGACGGTTAGAAGTGCAAGGGTGGAAAGTGTCATTCGTGAAAAAAAAATTCTTTGTACATTTAGTGCGGCTTCAGTCTCTACGGCAGGTATAGAAACCGACAGGAGACTATAGTGAACGAAGAGGAGCTACCAGGCTCTACTACTCTGTTTCTTACAGTGAAACACAGTGTACCTTATAATAGTATAGATGTTCGTAATGGAGAAGTGTCTCTCGAAGCCGGTCTTAAAACTCTCGAGCCCACTCCGCGTGCCCGCACCAACCGAGAAATACCGGATTTGCTTGCATCTCGAGAGCAGTTCAGTGCGCGTATAGATACACGCGAAAAGTGATTGATCAGATTTTCATTCTCCGCTAGTGAATGTGTTCGACTATCGTATTGGACATAGATCTTATCGTGGTGTTAATGCCACTGGATTGATTTGCGACAAGTACTCTCGCCGCAACGGTAAATTTTACCGCAGAGGTCTGTTTTGTCAGTGTGCCTCGAAGATATTTCAAGATAGAGTGTGTGCTTCGCAACGAAAAGACACGCAGAGGCCACACCTGTAACACACACGGAGCTACTCGATGATATTGTCGTACGTGACATCCTCGTACAACTATAAATACAGTTCTACCTGTTTGTACATTTTACGTACTGCACGTCTCGAAGACATCGGATTAAAATGGGAAATCATCCGTCCGCCCACCAACCGCTTGAAAGAGCCACTACCCATGCTGGAAATGGACTTCGACTTTCGGTATGTTGTTCTCCTGCAGGTTCGACTGTGGAAACTGTTGTTGTTTCCTACGGTCTATCTGTATACACGAATATATTATTATAGGCATGCCAATATCGTATGGAATACACCTCAAGGTAACTGTATAAATTCTTCGTTGTAGATTTCTTTTCAATAAGAGTGTTTACAGTATATTATGTTAAATGATAATGAAGACTGTCTTGGTATGTGGGTATAAGTATAATTTATACTAGTTGCAAGGTCATTTACTGCATTGGAAATCGAAATACGTCGTATATAAGATATTCGAAAATAATGGTTCTAATATAATAATAATATAAGTTAGATATTGGTTAGTGTATCCTTGGGGAGACTACGACGGTTTCTCTAATTATATTTCAATTTCTTTATCGAATTATTCATGGCAAATAAGTAAGAGTGTAGCCATGAGACGTGGATTGTATATTAAGATCTCTGTGTGTATAATACAGAGAATATGGTAGGTAATACAGCGGGTAAGGATTAATTGTTAGTCTTCTTTACCTGAACGATGGCGTCCTACATTTTCGAATTGCCACACACAGAATTTATTTTCTCTTTCAAGAGCAGCTGTCCTTGCAAGATGTTTCGTGATTCAGAGAAAACGGTCCATGGCTTGTGCCTGATCCTCGTGCGCAGCCAGGATTTGCAGCTGTCGGAAATGACGCTCTCCCTGTACAGTTTTCTTTCTCTCATCATGGATGCCAACCACATTGGTTTACCTATAAGTCTACGACTAGGTAGCATATTCAAGTTTATTCATTTTATTCAATGTTTATTTTAATATTAACAAAAAATAATAAACTCGCTGGACAAATATTTTCCAAAAATTCTAGCAATGTCTTACGTACATTGTCTTCTCTCAGTGAAACGTGAATCCTAATCTGTGTGTAAAGTTTAGGAAAGGTACGTTCAACGTATATACGCCGCTTGCGGTAGTTTATCCGGGATTTCTCACTCAGCCGGATGTCTCTTTAGGTTCCATAATAGTGGTGCTCAACCTGTCTTAAATCACGTGAATTCTATAGATCGTGACTTACATGTGAATTTTCTACGTCACCAACTCCGTAAGGTTACTACAAGTAGCTGATTACCACGTTGTTGTGGGTTTACCTGATTGGTGTAGTGGCTGAAATATAATGAATCATCGTACATTGTAGTTCCTGTGAAAATCTATATGAGAATGAAGTCACTCGAGGGAGATGACGTTATCGCAGTTTGGGAATAAGGCGTTACTGATATATCACAACACAACTATATATATACCTACGATAGACGATCAAATCCGCATTAACTATTTACATTCCACACGCGACCAAGTTAACACTCATCCATTCTGCGTATCGAAAATAACGTAGTTGAGTATTATGCTTGCGTAATTTTTGCCAGGTCATTAATTGATCATTGAGTAATGAGTGAAGTAGCGCTATTAAATTATGACATAACTGTTTTAGAAATGCAAATTATTTAATCACGACGCGCGCTAATTAATTTTTCATAAACCTTTTGGAATTATTTTCTATGCTTTTCGGTTTTAACAAAGGATGCCAATTATATGGAGATGTTATGTATCGGTGCAAGTCAAACGTGAAAATGATACGAGCATCCTTTGACTATGCCGGGTGCAACTCGGCTTAATTCAATGACGTTCGTGGCCTTGTTAATTATCGGCATTACAGGGAGAGGCGCATTTCCGTACTCGACGTCGCTGTGAATATGTTCGCACGAGTCGATGTCACGTGCAGTGTCTAGGAAGTTATCTGTTTTCCTCTAGACAATTTCATAGGAATATATAAGCCTTGAATATTTCTCTTGGTAATATTCTATATCGAATATAATGTTACTGGTGCATGTCTGAAAATTTGCGTATCGTACTCTAAACAGTTGGTCGATTTTAAAAAGATGATAAAAATAAGAGGCCAAAGCGTGACCTGTGACCTTTCTCATTAAAATTCACCCTTCTTGGGGTTTCGACTGTGCTTGTTCAACCGGCATAGCTCGTAATCGCACTGCTTCCCCTTTTTTGCGTATTCTACCTTCTACCTTATGGGCACGTAACGTCGCGTCGAAAATAAGACATTTGCAAGTCACTTGTCGTCTGTAGCTATCAAGCGGAATGGACCATTAAACAAATGAGTGCGGTATGATTCGATTATAGAGACTGGGTTAGGTTAGGAGCTGGTCGCATGTGAAATACGTGGTACGTGAACGCACTTTAATATAAAGCATTAGATGCGATTGATATATAAATTGTTCCATTTCTTTCCGGCTGGAGGGATGAAAATTGCTTGGACCATAAGCGTGCTAGCAATTTAGAATTGTTAGTTTTTATTGCTTCAATTTTTAATGGTGCGACAACCTCTTAGCTATATAAATCCTTATAGACCAGATCGCATGTGCTTTGATGAAAAAAACCATTTACGTTAGAACGTAATTCAAAATTCTCGTAGACCGATAAATTTTGCTGACTCTTACAATAATAATAGCGCAACGAAAATTGGCAGTGCTTATATATAATTAACGAGTCATTTATTTTCTGAAAAAGCATGAGATTGCTTTATTCAAAATTTGTGGACGCTCAAAATACTCGGAGGCAAGATCCGGTTTTAGTGTGGAGTCTTGAATCGCCCTAGCCTTTTACGTTTGGGATACTCGGTACAGTCTTTCAGAAGACTCGCGCTCGATTAAATCCCACCAGGGGACAGTTACCTGGCGCAGACTATATGCGGACGGGAGTGTAAACGTTTCACACGTATATATATATATATATATATATATATATATATATATATATATATCTACT
>NW_014333381.1:30010-32487 GCF_000341935.2 Cephus cinctus
TTTATATATATATATATATATATATATATATATATATATATATACATACCTACTCACACGTAGATATTAGAATTCAGGGGGATCGAACTCAAGGATAACTGGTAGCGCACAACGATGCCCGCCTGTTTTCTTAGTGAGAGATATTCCAATGGCGGCTATTTAAAGTTGCCTGCTCCTTTTTAAATGTCGGATTCGTTGGCATTGAGAATATTATAGTCTGCATAACCGACTTTAATAACAGGACTGAATAATGAAATTTTTTATTAAAATTTCAAATTGTATCGTCGATATACTATATACTACGATATACGTCGATATACTACGTTCCCTGTTGGCTGTAGAATTGAAATAAAAATGGCCGCCGCATTCTTCTTGTGCAACAATAGATCTATGGTACATGCAGTATAGGTATCCATTCTGTAAAGATGTATAGTTGTGCACAACAACCATAAGTCCACTCGCTACCATCCTCTGAATATTACAAAGCCCGATGTGCCTCTCCATGTAGCTACTAACATTTCCACAAGCATTGCACCTGCCGCTTCGGTGAAAGGATTACAGAGTTCGTTTACATGTACACTCGTAATACTAGTCGCACTGCTTACTGTCCATACTGGATACTTGGTGACATCTTGCTGTGCTGTGTTCTATCGACTTGTGTACGTTACATTTATTTATTCCACATAGTTCAGGGTGATCGGTGAATTTCTGGGAGGTTCTGTAAAGGGTATTTTCAATTGAAATGAAATCCTGGGACTCATTCGTCCTACTGTCGTAAAGGAGTACAGAAAATTATAATACAAATGACTACGATTGTTCATACTGGAGTTCTGGCAAACTTACTATACCATGCAGTGGTTTAGTTGTATGAATTTTAGTCCGACAACTTTACGACTAGTATATGTAATGGCGTTTGTGAACCGTATACAATCGTTTCTGTTGATAGCGTACTAGATATAGATATAGTAGCGTACAGAATCTTTCACATTCGTACAATATGCATATACAAGCCCATAAATTGGAACATGACAGTGAATGAAAATGAATAGTATAGTATTTTCAGTGCTGTATTTATTTGGGGTGAATGAATCGGGTACCTAAGCTGTTAATAGTTTGAGGCAAATTAAAGTGGTTCGGTATAAGAGAAAAGTGGATTGATTGCTTTTTTTTTAAATAGATATCCATATTTAATGGCTCTGACATTCTTGGCATACAATCCATTGTTTGTTCCTTATTGGAGTTGATGAATCCTTGTAAGGTTATTATAGATGCATTATTTTCTGTTCTTTTCGAAGATTGTGTAAAATAGGACTCTTGACCAGGGCCAAACTTTAGTCATGGACGTCTAAGTCCTTGCGATGTAACTTTGCCTGTCATTGTTCGTGGCAGATGATTCATCATTAGTTTTTAGAATTTAGGTAAAAAACACTAAATATTTTAGTTATATAAATTGAAGATAGTGGTACTGTTCTCGATGTCTCAGGGACTTGAAAAGATATTTAGTTTCCGAGAAAGTGCGATGTCGATAAACGATCCTTTAGATGTCTCGAGACAGTCGTTTAATTGTTGAGTTTCTACCGGAAGTCGTGGCACGTTCACGTGCACTTTGTTAGAGGAAGTGCAGCGTTAAAAGCTGTTGATGTCATCGTATACGTACTTTATACTCACTGGGATTCCTGGGGAAGAACCCTAATACGAATTCCATTGACTGTCCCATACTGTTATTGTATACAATTGCCCAATCAATTGTATAGATATTGTAATTAATTTAATTATTGTTATATTATGCTTCTGATTACCGTCCGTTGTTATTGAACGTAATTGAACTCATTGTAATTATTATTATTATATTTAAGGATATTTCAAAATTTGGTACCACTTAGAATACCAATAAAATAGATGTAAACAATATTTTATATTATCGCAAGACCCAAGGCCTACAAATGTAATTATTATGCAGGAATAGTTTGCCTGCATTTGACATGCATACACTGTATGCTTGCATGCAAAAATGCATTCTCCCATACGTATCCTTTCGCGCTACAAGGTCGTACCTCGTGATTATGATATTCGAAGAATACTTGGAACAAGCAGCATTGTGCTGTTAATAATTTTACCTATAACAGAATAATCTACTTTAACGTAAAATACGCCTCGATACATATTTAATTTTGACAGTATATTAATATTAAGAAATTAACATTTGTATTATATAAAGCATTTATGCATACCATTAACGTCAAGATAAATGAAATCTTTTATACAGGACATACCAAGCATATTTTTTTTTCATGCAGGTCTTCTCGAATGAAGATGCATCTTCGAAAATTCCTAAAATCTGAGTCATACATGATCTCACAAGCTGGGTTCAAGAGAAAAGAAAGTTTTAACTTTTCCGGAATGTATACCTGTAAGAGAGAGAGAGAGGCCGAGAGAGGTAGAGAGTGAGAGAGAGAGAGAGAGAGAGAGAGAGAGAG
>NW_014333381.1:32584-65772 GCF_000341935.2 Cephus cinctus
AGCGCGTGTGTGACGAAATCATACCTGTAAGAGAGAGAGAGAGGCCGAGAGAGGTAGAGAGTGAGAGAGAGAGAGAGAGAGAGAGAGAGAGAGCGCGTGTGTGACGAAATCGTGTCGAGTCTGATGATTCATTTTAGTTATTCATTCCCGTTCGCATTCTACTCGAATTATTTTTTCTCTTCAGCATTTAACAAAGAATGCAACTCAAGGATACATTGTATGAAGACATGTACCGTACCGCGACTCCAAATACAATATAAACAGTGGCCTCATTGATATATAACATGCGTGTTAATTATTCGCTAAATTACAAAGTATCGCGGACATTGGTCCGACTGTCACAGGTCGTAGGTTAAAGTTCAATTAGCCAGGACTCGCATTTTTATTACTCCGATTACCCGCCGCAAACCAGAGCTCACTGGTAGAGATCGTTTAATTGCCATTGTAGTAAGAGAAGTGCCGCTTCCTTCTATCGTAGGACATTGAATGCTATATCGTTCTGTTGTACATACATCAATGAGAAATATAAGGATTGCCACACAATCGCGATTTATTTAACTATGCCAGATGAGAATTCAGAGGCATTGTTGTTGTCATAGGATAACGATGCTTCTGCCTGAAGCTCTGGCATACGTTTCCCATCATCCACGACGCACACCCACGTGGCCGTTTACGTTCTAACGTAGCATAGGTAAGCCTATTACCTCGCTAAGCAAACACGATAATCCGATTGGTTGTCGAGAGTGCTTACTTTCGCACGTTTTAACCATTAATGACAACGGACAGTCGCTCGATTGGAAATGGGCCCCTTACGTGGTACGCCGGACTCAATTGTGTAGACAGCTTGTGTTTTCTCTCTACTATTTTCATAGGCTGGTATACGACGAGGATGTAATCTCATTCATTTTGTTACCGGGGGATGAAAAGTGTCGGTAGAAAAAAAATTAGTATCACTGTCAATGTCAGTCTGATAATTCGAGCCCTCCACTCGAGCGATATTAAGTGGGTATGTATAAGCCTTACATGCGTTTTAATCGATTAGTATCGATACCATTCTGGGTGGGGATGAAATTGAACAAATGTCTGCTTCACGTGCATCCTGTAAGTGAATTAATTCGCGGCTGTCTCTCCGTCAGTCAGCACTTTTAGCCAGTTCGTCGTCACTCGTTGATTGTTACTGGTCGAAACCGCGATGTCTCTTGTTCAATCCGGATATATTGCCCGTTCCTTTAGCTACGAATTGTTAGTGCTTCAGCCCGATAAAAGGGTGTTTCTGTATCTTTTTGGTTCACTTCGCGAGGACGCGTGTTATCGATTATAATAAAGCAGTGCATTGTGTCGATAAGATATTATCGTTAGGGCGACAACCCCCCGGAAAATAACTTTCCTGGATTAAGATACCGTGACGCGGGGTGGCAGCGACGTTATGACTAGGGTAAGAATAAGAACTAACCTATACCGTTATACTCGAACGATATAAAAGAACCATACAAAATGATACCCTTGATATGTTATTTGAAGTTGGGTAGAATAAGAGTCCAAAAGTTGCCAAGACGTGAATTCCCTTTTAAATTCGATTTCTGTACGAGATTGACATACACGTTTACCATTCACGAGTCAACAGAGTGATCAAAGTGATTTTCTATGGTGCAAAAAGAAATTTAAATGTTATCTATGCTTTCTGTCGTATAACGTTAAATGTCAATCGTGATCTAACGTGAGATCTGATGCTTCATTTTGTTCTTCAACTCCTGTGCAACTACAATGCGATTTCTCTTACCAAGAATGGATGACTAAACAATACCTGATGATATCTGTATAATTCACGTTTCATTGTACGATGTATATATTGAGTCTATGGTGCGTGTATAATGCCGTCCTCGTATTCGTTACGCATGTAACGTAATTGCGTGGGGTACTTCGTGCACCCTATTAGTACGTAATATTAGATGATTTAGAATGCACTCATGTTTCTAGTTCCTGAGCCGTGATAGTGACCCGACTTCCTTTTGCGATATTGCCTTCTTTTCTAATCCCGTCTCACTCTTTAGAGCAGGGGAATATGCGATCGACCCGAGACGCTGTGGGCTCTTGATTTGGCGGTTGCGCCAGGGGTGCCAATTCAGGGGTAGATTCGTGCCGCGGAACTAGGGGAGGACCGGAGGGTTCTGATATAAAAGAATCCTTGGGAACCAGCTTGAAGATTCGATCACAGGCTCAAAGCCGTGGTAACCTTGAAACGGTTCTTGCCAAACTGAACGTTGGACAGTTCTCTTTTTTTTTTTTTTAAGTTTCAATTATTACGCATTGTAGTATATCTTGTAGATTATACCGATGACATGTTTTTTCATGATGTATTTCAAGACGACGGTATACGTAATGATACGATCTGTAAAGTATACTACGTGTACAGAGGTAGTCGCGTCATGCCTACCGCCTGAAGTTAGTTTTTCCATTTGCTCTCTATGGTAGAGCCATATTCATGTGGTGGATTTGTGGTGAATGACTCTATAGATGTTACCCCGGCTGATTTTGACAGCGATTGACACTTGAATGTAATATATTTTTATAGCGCATACATACAGTGGGAGTTTTTTAATATTAAAAGGCAAATAATCGCCAGAGATCCGTTAAAGATTGATCGCAGCACGAATCTCATGACCTTCAGTTCCAATTCGGTAGACGAAATATTACGTTTGATCCCACCACCTTCGTAAATCCACACGTGCATGACCTATTAATATTCCATCACCCTTCGAGGGGGTGTACGTACGCCATTAGGTTGGCTACGCGTGGTATACATGCGTGCCGTAATGTTTACGCGTAAAGAACTCGCCTGTCAGAGACAGTAGTAGATCGACATATGGGAAGCGTGCATGGGTTATCACGTGGGAAGAGTTTTGCGATTGTGGGATCAGCATTATTTTTAAAATATCTTTTCTCCTCCCGTGAATCGATCGTTCGTCCCTTGTATCGTGGAGGAAGTAGCTCTCGTGTCATGTTACTTTATGAAGTTTGGTATACCTCACTCATTTTCTTCGTTTTTTTTTTGCTTTTGCAGAAACGGGAGAGATCGCCCGGAAAGAGGATGGACAGACTCCGAAGGAGCTTCCGGGACAGTTTTCGTCGACGAAAAGATCCCCACGTGCCAGAGTCTAGTAAGCCTCATCAGTGGCAGGCCGATGAGAGCGCTGTGCGTTCTGCGACCTGTGCCTTCCATGTAAAGGTAATTTTATTAATATATCTGTAATTTGTTGTTCAATTGTACGTACTTCGTTGGAAGAAATTCTATTGAATTATATTATTAATTACAGTACCTGGGATGTGTCGAGGTCTTTGAATCAAGGGGCATGCAGGTCTGCGAGGAAGCCTTAAAAGTATTAAGGGTGAGTTCTGTGGTATCTTCGGATCTCTTAATAGTTTGTTTGTTCGACCAGCCGATAGAGGTGTTTATTGTGATGTACCGTGAGAAAAATTCAGTCACATAGCATATCGAGTTACATGGAATATAATTTTGTAGGTTTTTTGGCTTTTTTTTTTTTTTGTATGTGTCAGGTAAATTGGCTGACGTTAAACTCTGAGTATTTTACCAATACAGAATGATATTCTAAATTGATATTCAGTTACCTCGGCGAGACTGTTGAAACTGTTGAAATAGAAAAGGAACGTTTCATGCTTCCATGATTCATCGAATATCGAAATGAAACAAGAATCATTTATATATGGAGAATGTGATCCTTGTCTTAAATATCTCATGGTACCGGGATACTTTTTGCATATTAAAGTTTATATTTAGACCTTCTCGCTCATCTCCCACATAGACAGAAGCGAGTGTCACTGCAAAAGAAACGATCCTGGCGACGTTTCAATTTTAGATACACTTTACGATTAAAAAGTATTGCATCCTAAGTGATGCACGTTAAACGAGCGTTGAACTGCTCTAAAAGTTATATATTCCATCCTGCCATTGTTAAATTTAAAAATATCAATCAAAGGCAGTTAAAGATCAATCAGTGTTATCGATCATTAACGTTTCAGAACTCCAGACGAAGACCCGTACGTGCAATCCTCCATGTTTCCGGTGACGGGTTACGTGTCGTGGAAGATGAGACAAAGGGGTTGATAGTGGATCAAACGATTGAGAAGGTGTCGTTTTGCGCCCCTGACCGAAATCATGAGAAGGGATTCAGTTATATATGCAGAGATGGCACCACGAGGAGATGGATGTGCCATGGATTTCTGGCACTGAAAGAGTCGGTAAGTTCCAACCCAGTGGCCTTCTCTCAGGAAAACGTCGATAAGGTAGGAGGGTAGTGACTTACCCTTAAATGAACCACAGAACAAGTTAATAAAAGTAGTTTGTGATATCTATCGAGCAATGATCGATTCTCCTTTTCACAGGGTGAGCGACTGAGCCACGCAGTAGGCTGTGCTTTTGCTGCATGTCTCGAAAGGAAGCAGCGTAGGGATAAGGAATGCGGAGTTACAATGACATTTGACTCGAAGACCTCGACCTTTACTAGAAGTGGTAGCTTCAGACAACCAAGTCTTACTGAACGGTTGCAAGACACGCGTGAACGTGCCGTAGGTCAGTATCTTAATAGCTGTAATGCCTTAGCATTAATGTGTCTTTAAGGGAACCGTCTCAATTGCCCTATCATCCATCTCGAATTTCATTAATTTTTTATTATAGATGTGCCACCAGTAAAACAAGTGTATAACCCTTTCGCCATTGAGAGGCCACACGCTACCCCTTCGATGCTCGAAAGGCAGGGTTCCTTCCGAGGCTTTAATCAACTGAGCCAGGCTTCTCCATTCAAGCGGCAACATAGTCTACGCGTAAATGACTTACCCAGTAATCTTGAACGCACGCGTAGTCACAGCCTTGAACCAACGGATCTTTCAAGAATGCCACCCAGTATGTCGCACAACGTACCCCAGAAACCTCCAGGTGAGAAGCCTTTGAGTTATCTTGTGTCCATGAACCTCTGGGCTGTGCTGAACAGGGTTTGATTTTGAAGACTCTGATCTAAATATAAAATTGTATAACGCAGATACTCTAAGGTCATGCAATAATCATGTACTCTTGTTCTCATTTCTTTTTGCAAACAGAATTTGAAGGATATGACGAAGGTCATTACTCGTTATGCTCATGATTGATATTGCTTGCTAGTGTTTCCTATGTTTTACTTTTATTCTAATAATCTTTATATCGATCGTGATTATACCAAAGCGGTTCATCTGAATAGTTACTCGTCAAGTTGGTAGTTCCTTACATGAATATATTTGACACCTCGGTAGAATTTTCCTTGTTACTCGGTTTTGGGCGATAAACTAAAAGAAATTGTACATTGGATATTTCGTACTATTTAATATTTTACACAATCCTCTCGAAATCGAATTATCAATCCAATAACTCATTAATATCACGCATCCGAGAATTCAAGCATGTTGTTACTGTAGTTACTATAATTGTTTCTTGTTGCGACGCGCACGTTGTTTATGGTGCGCAATCAATTCAGTGAATGATACTTATGGGATTCGTTATTTCCAGTGAGTCCAATACCAGAAATATCTCCTGGCTGTCAGGACAGCGTGTCCGCAATGTGTCAGCAGCTCTCTCGTGGACTTTCTCTCCTGTCAAGTAGTGATGATTTTGGACCAACCGTTGCGCAACGTACTTCACTTCAACAGCACCTATCTCGTGGTGTTTCTCTATTACCTACCAACAATGATTTTGGGACAACAATTTCACAGGGAACGTCGAGTCTCGTTGCTAAACAACTTTTCACTTCGACCGATCCAGCAGGTACGAAATTAGAGTATTGTATGATTTGACTCAACGTTGTCATTTGATGAATTTAGTTTTTATTGAATAAAACTGTGTTACTGTAATCCTGTAAAATTGTATTATGCTTGTTTCAGTAAGTAGCAGTGCTTCCTTGAATGATACAAAACTGCAGAACGGGTTGAACGTGAATAGTTGTAACAACAATAATAACAACAACAATAATGATGCAAATAATACAAACAATGTAGGACCCAGCTGGCAAGATTCACAGACCCCCGTTCTTACGGCGAATCACAGACTCACTCCAATTCTTAACAGAAGTTGCAATCTGAGCCCAGTGCTTCCAAGAACAAACGCAGCAACTGTAGTAATGAGCACCCCTGCGTCAGTTAGTACTGTAGGAGTATTTGGTACGCCACCAAATGCAAGTCCTGCATTTAGTTCAGCTTCCACTTCGTCCTTGGGTAGTGCATCAACTCCTGCCATAAATCGTTCGCCGATTCCAGTCAATTCCGTCACCCCCGTACCCAGTTCCGCAAATGTCAGCGTAACTTCATCATCGCCAATTCCTCCAGTAACGGCTGAAGAAGCTCAAGCACAGATTGGCAGCACTGTTCAAACTAGTGGTTCGGTAAGCTTAATAATAGAATCGCTTGAACATTTTATGCTTCTTTAACTGCACTGTTCATTAATGATCCTTTGTTTATGATAGGTGCAATCAGTATCGACAGCACCCAGTTTACCAAAACCCGAACAGTGGTTAGGTAGCGTTACTGGGTCTGTACCACCTGCTATACCACCAGTTCCACATATTCCGCGACGTGCTCCACCACTTCACGCTAGAGCCCATTCATTAGGATCAGCTGCACTAACTCAAAGTGGTAGACCTGGACCTTCGGATCCTTTCGATGCCGAATGGGCTGAAATAGCTGCGAGGAATCTACATCAATCGACGGCAACGACGAATCCATTTATAATGCCCAACGCCACGCAGGCTTTTCAGGTGCAATTGTAGCGGCAGGAGTTCACGAACAGCATCGCCAAGTTCTATCGAACGAACACATAATGGTGACGATTGCTCGTCCGATTGCGTTCCGAGTCCTCGGCTGATCGAAGGTACTTCCCGTAAGAATGCCATCATCATGATACTCCTGACAATGTCAATACCTCGATGGGATCCCTCGGGAAACGATAGTTTCTCGAAGTAGCGATTCGCAAGCGAGTAACGCGACGATGCTGACGTGGATCGTTAGGAGTTTATTCATGCGGTAATCTAACTGTTATTGTACGCACAGAAAAGAAGCCTTCAAAAACGGGCAATATTCCATAATGAAAAGATTACGTTAATGGAAGAATCCTTGAACTTGAGTATATTGATCTAGTGATGAATTTCCGCCCGTAGGTTACGTAGATAACGGGTAAAAGAAGAATTTATTTGAAGGATTGTTGTGCTAACGTATTGCCATCAGTGGTATCGATAATATTTATTATACGTTAACGTTACCACGGAATAAAGGAACAAAAGTAAAAGGAATCTAAGGATTCCTTTGGTAGTCTAGGCTTTCTCGAGCGATTATTGTCGTTTCTGCATGATACACAATACTATAGGCACGATGATTATACTGCACAGAGACTCGTAAAAAAATTTGCACCAATTTTACATAAAAACGATTAGTGTCACGTAGTGATCGACGTACGAATAAATTCTTGTAATCGTACATAAAAATTGTAGACTGGACAAATGAAGAGAATGGATCCTTCCATGGAGCGGATACGGCCGAGTGACCAAATGCGGTATATTAATGTCGTCGTGGAATGTTTCTGCAGAAATGTAATTGGGATGAGTGTGAGAATCGAGTTTTATGCAGGCATAACATCCGAGGACTGTGATACGCTGAAAGAGGCCAGTACTTAAAGCAGGGGTAGTCTGAAACCCTTTGCTGGACTAGAATAATATTGCTCAAGGTCGTCAAGCGTGGCGTTCGGGAATGTATTGTGGGTCTGAGTCATCAGACAGTCATGCAGACAGACAGGCAAAAGGATAAAATGAATCCGAGAGCTAAGTTAATGTAGGTGGAAGAATACACGGTCAGACATAAAAGCAGAATACACATAGCTACTTAATTACCGAATAAATGTTGAACTTAGAAAGAAGTACGTCCTATAATATCGATGTCTATCATAAATACGGTCGAAAATGCATTTAGTGTAGTACATGCCATGTGCGTTGAAGATTGCAGGATTGAAGAGAGAAAGTTATTCAGTAAATTTTATGTATATGGTCATTTTCACTCAAATAACGATAAAGACGTTGACTGGTTCTTCGTTATTCATTTTTCCCTACTGGCTGTTATTCGAGTGAGAAATGCCTTCATAGTTGTTTCGTTCGTGTATTATAAAATTAGATTGAAACAAAAAGAAACAAACGTGAAAACACGCACGATGCGGTTAATCAGAGTATTGTAAACCTTATTGTAATCGTTACGAGGAAGATGAGATGAATGGGAGAAAGGGTAGACTGAAAGAGAAGATGAGTTTAAGAAAAGGAAGAGAAAATAAGAGAGCGAGAGAGCTTACTCCGATCCTATTTAAAAATAATAGTTAATGACAAAATAGTATCGAGTCTCGCAGCTTTTTGCCTCGGTTCGTTGACATCGGCATCCCTCTTGGACCTACATGAGGATCGTGATAAAAAAAAGTAACAGATTTGTTAATGAAAAAATTGTGCAAAAGGATTGAGGAAAATGAGAAAATGGAGAGAAAGTAAAGAATCGAGGTGATATTGAACAAGCCCGAATAATAGAATTCATAAAATCGTTACTACACGAACAAAGTTCGATCGTCGGTCCATTCGCGATGTTAATAATACATTGTAAATAGAATAGTTATTTAATATATCATGAGAGTAGATATTAATAAAAAACACACACCGAGCCAGCGAGAACCCGATTAATTAAATGAACAAAGATGAAACGATCTTTATTAACGGGCTTGGCTAGATGGCCCGTAATGAATGAAATATCAAGTCGAAATCGACGCAGCAATTCGTTACGTTACTGAGCACGCAATGAACGTAGTATTAACATTCCTAATAGTATTCCTTATTTTTCGATTCTCTCACTAACGGACCTGGTTTTGTTTAGCGTCCATGAAGCCAACATAGAACCCTGGATCTTTCCTTCTCAAGGCAGGGCTTCCGAAAAAAATGTTTCTTTTTAATCCAATAATTTTCTAGTGTTTCGCGCACTAACTTTCTTCTTATGGCGTTCTTTTTTTCTTTTCTCTTTGGTTCGTGTCATGTCACAGCTTATTTTCCTCTCTCATTTCCTTGTACGTGTTATCCTGGCGCACTTGCGATCGAAATTTTGAGAGATGCACACCTCCGTTTCAAGCACTTCACACCCCATCGTACACAAAGGTCTTTAATGGTGTTTAACATGGTGTCCTCTTCCGGTGTCGGAACGTAAGTGACGAAATCGGAATGAAGGAGCGTCTTCAAGCGTCGGGGATCTTGTTGAACGAGATACCTATTAAGATTGTCGTTCATTGAGAAACTGAACAGGTGAAACTAGAAACGAGTCAGGTTGGTCAGTCCTTGTTTTCTTGTGAATAAAGAAATAATGACATTGAAATGAATGAAGGAACGGAGAATAAGACGAGATGGAGTAATAAAGAATTTATATGGGACAGTCGGCACAAACGAATGCCCAGGTACTTACGCAGTGGTACTTACTGAAACATTGATAATTGATGTACTTAAGTATAAAATGTAGCTTGCTAGTTGGAGGGAAAGATTATGGTGGAGAGAATGTTTATTTTCCAGAGGAAATGTGTACGTTTAGGTTTATCGCGTCTTATCTTTGTTAAGTGGACGGGGAACATGTATATATCGCAACGTAACTGTATTCCTCGCGACGCCAGGTTAATGTAATTAGCGTTTATCAACGGTATTAAGCTACTTAAAACTCGGTTCTTCTTCGATTTGAATTGATGGTGAAGGTACAGGAATTATTGTCAAAGCTGGTGTCTGTTAAACTTTGCACACAATGGTGCATTTCCATGAGAATAATTGTATCCTTGTACTTGTTTTTTTATTTTCTGTTTCCTTTATTCAAGAAATAATTAAGTTCGTAGGAATCGAAGCAGATACCAGTTGAGACGAGAGTGAGTCGCAGCACCTTGTAAAAATTCGATAAATTTGCCAATCGATTGATCGATACTGGCACGGATGCAACTTTTGCCAGAACCTTGGGACACTTGGAAGTGAAATAACGTGGGAATTTATTGAATCCGTTAGAAGGTGCTGAGATAGGATTTATGATGAAGTTCAAGCACGTCGAAGTAAAATGTTACATGCTTTTTGCTAATGGCTGCCAACTGGAATTCGACGTGCAGTGCTTTCGCAGTTGTGTTGTAAATAATGTCACCGATCGATTCCTTAATCATTTTATGATTTAAAGCGTGTACATTTCGTAAAGTCTTCTTGTTCATTTTACAATGTATAAGCCTCTGTAAAGATACGGTTTATTATAATATCTGTTGTGATTACGAAAATGATGTTTCTTCCTACCGACCTTTCGACAAGCGCAGGGCAGTTTTTCAAGACTGTCGTCCGCACAGCTTTTGTCCTCGGTATGTATGACAGTGTACGAGAAACGCGTGTCTCGCGCAATTACTGAAAACGAAAAGAATATCATGTAGACAGTTGTCACGCGTTTCAAATATATTCGTCAACTCAATCTCAGATTAAAAAAATGAACGTTCAACTAACCAAAAATTTCAGTATTCGAAAATTTCCTGTCAGCAATTTGATCCTTTGGCATACAGGACATTCTTATTATAATTGACTCACAGTGACAGAGACGCGAAAAAATTCTCAAGATAGGAATATATTTAAAATAACCGGGATGACCGATCTCGCCGAAATTTACGCCAGATATCCACCAGGAATACCGTCTCGCTGTTCTCGGAAGCCACCGTGCAACGATATACCTTGTCCAAAATGTCCAACTGGAACGACGCCTCCTGGACAGTCTGCTGTTCGATTCCAGCTCACGTACACGTGCAATAGGTAAAGAATAGCTTGGCCTTTATTCAATGCGATATTCTCGTAAAGTGAGAAATATGCACTGTAAGTAAAAGGACAAATTTCCATCAGTTTCCAGCTTCTCCTTTTACTTCTACTTTGATGCTCCCAGTAAACGCCAGTCGCTTTCGATGAATACCTCTTTCAACTGACTTGTGATTTATTCGCGACAGGTCAACCTACTCGCCTTGTTACTGGCCCTACGTGCCATCCTGCCCACCCCGAACCCTGCCGCCCAAGCAATCCATTTGTTGCTGCCTAAAATGGATCGACTGTTGCGGAAAACCAGTTGGCTAAAATTCTTCGATCCTCAGTACCGGAAGTGTCAGGCCGATCGACCCGGTCACCTCTTTACGTCCCGTAACTCGTGTAAACGCTAACGGCCAGGCTTCGCACGAATAAATGAAATTCCCGATAAGAGCGTTAACCTTTTCGATAAGAATTCCTCGTTTTCTTCGTGCGAAAAACAAAATCGATTGACTCGGTCCAGACGTTCCACAGCCGTTGTAGTCCCCGCCGCAAGAGAGTTCGTAGTCGCCGCCTATACTCGACTTAAGGTAACTTTAAACGAGTTTCCTTAAAATGGTTATCGACTTTCCGTTTGACTCAAGTCAGAAAAATACGTGTAAAAGTATCATTCCGAACCATGGGCTATTTTGTCCACGCGATATATCAACAAAAATAGCACCTAATTCATATAGGTAATGACAAAACAATACGGCTCATCGTTAATAAAAGCGAATCGCGAATTTATAAAACAGAATACCATTCGCATGCAATGCGTCGCAAAATTTTCGTAGGTTATGTGACGTATAACTGAAAAATTTTTTTATTTTCATAAAAACCTTGCAAAAATACAAAATACAAAAATGTCATGTAACTCGAGCTGTGCACAACTGGAAAACAGAAGATCAAGTACTCTACCACCTCCATGTTATCACTGTAGACCACTACCGTTTTGTTGTCCCGAATATGGCTGTCCTCCGCCAGAACCCTATCCTCCAATTCCACATTGTTCTCCTCCATGCTTACCTCTAGTACGTAATTGGCTATTCGTCTATATGCATTATGCGACTGCATAACTGATTCGTCGCATATTCGATTCCATCGGAATGATTGGGAATTAATCAATTCGACCAGACTTGCAGATCACGGCCTGAAGACGCACCACCGCCGCCAACAATCTGTGTAGCTCGACCCTGTCCAGAACCTCCAGGTAATAAGCCACCCTCCTGTCCTCCAGCACCAAAGCAGAAGCCACCCCTATCCTGCGTACGTTTCTGCATCCGATATACCTGCGAAGGATCCACCTACTACCCTTGTTACTCATCCAATAATCCCAGCTGTACGTCTAGAAGCTGCTGTTGAAGACTCAACAGCTCTTGATGAATTTCATCATCCCTCCTAAGAGATTTATTCATTTCAATTGGGATTATCGCGATAGTAAAAGTTTCGCGACCATCTAATACTTGTATCAAGTGGAATTTGTATTTGCGATATTGCTGGATTTACGGGCAGGAATTCGTTCTCGTAATTGAGAATAAAATTAGCCGGGCATGATTCACGCGACCAGTTCGACGGTTTGAACGTATGGCTGGAATAATGCGACCGTGCGGAAATTTACGTTCAATAAATGTCCCCGGCCATAAACGACATTGTGCTTTCGAAGTGGGATTGAGATCATAAAATATTTTAATAGCCATGTTCTCGAACCACTCCTCTACGAATGGAGCTGTTTCGTCCATCCACGTTCCATTTGAGCAACAGGCAAGTGTAACATTGTACGTTGTATATCAAATGATAAATTATTTAAAAGCTTCATTTCCCATACCTCCGTTAATACTGTTAATTCACTCTGTACTGTACGCTCACTCAAATTTAATATGAACAGAATAAATTCTTATAACCGATAAAATTGATAATATTGTGGGATGATATATAACGTCAGTTTCTCAATTTTATGAGCAGGGTGGACAGTCTTCTTTTCTGCTCTCTCCTATTAGGATTCCACGCTTCCTTCATTCACCCTTCTCTTATCCCTCTTCCTCTTCTAGTTAATGCTCTCTATATTATCTTGACCATCGTCATCACTCCTGTGGTCGCCACATCTATCCTTGTGGTCACTTAATTATTATGAATTATTATTACACTTATTATCATACCATGGCGGTGGAGCGTAAATGAATTCAATTATCCTCAGTTTAGCCAACAAAGTCTAGAAAGTATAAAGTGTACTTAAAAAGAAAATTTTTAAACACCTATTTTTGTATATCAAGTGAATTCGTATAGTGCAACTAATATTCAAAATTAATATAATAATTTATAAAAAAAAATATATATACGTCATTATTATATTATCTTTTCATCCTTATTCCGTCATCTCATTTCGCTAGCATTTCCATTATTTTCGATACCCCAGCAACGAATTTTCCTCGTCTTGTCAAGTTACCCGATAGAGGCCTAATATCAAAATGATCTTCACAACCAGTGGCAAACTAGTCTCGCGTAACACGGGAACTTTGGTAGAACGCGCGTAAACTTTCAACGTTCCTACAGACACCTTATAACTGAGCCAAGATACGGCATTGTATCATTAAACAATAAATCAAAGTGCCTTGGTAAATCAGTAAATTATTACGTAACGCCCCCACGATATATCAGTATATTTAATTAAAACACGTCAATTAAGCTTTAGCATGAAATCTTTGAGATGTAAATAGCCAAAGGGTAAATTCGTCTCTTTGAAAGGGCGCAGAGTTACAACCCCGTAGGATATCAATTTGTTGAACGTTACCACAGTAAAATAGATATACCGAGGTTCCCTTTCCGTGTAGTTCAGCAGACTACTAAACGACCCTCGACATAGAAATGTCCGCGGTTCGCCCATCCCACTGCTCGCGGATAATATATAGTCTCTCTTAGTCGAGCATATAGATTATGCTAGGGGATCTACGAGCAGGATACTGCCAGCGAGTCGCGTAATTCCGTCCAAGGAGGGATTTCGACGGAAGGTACAATGGAAACGGAGTTAATTGATTGTAGAGAGAAATTTCTATTCCGAATGGAATTTCTATTCGTACTGCTCGTCGAGCATTGACATTCCTTTTGTCGCGTGAGCGAATATTCGTTTCATGGAAATTGCGGATGCTGCTTCGATTGTTTCGCGTTACTTATTGTACATATTCATACGCGGTGGAAGACACGTGGAGTGCCGTAGCACATGAGGGTTGGGAAATATATCCCTCGTATTTGGATAAACGGGAATTCGTTTCTATGAAACTTCCTATCGGTTTTGCGTGTACCCTATTTATTGAATATACCGACAGAAATACGTTTCACGTGCAATGCAGTCACTTTACTTCAATGGGGCAAACTGCTGTTTCACGATACGAAGTGTCACGTTTATCTAGACGGTCTTAGGTCACGGTTAGCGTCGTAAATATGCATTGACTTACGAGGGAAATTTTCTTTCTGAATTCTTGGGAAAAGTGAATTAGTGTCGTAGGATAAGATGAAACCCGAAGAGGACAGGCGTCACGAAGAGTTAGAGCGCTCGTGTGTGAGGTTTGAAAGAAATTTTTTGATATTGAAAATTCTTTTGTCTTTGTCGTGATATCTGTCGAGATTTTTTTTTCTCATTTCTCGGAAGAGGCTATGATAATAACGATACAAGCGACTATGGTAGGGAAGGGATATTTTCGTTGTTACGTCAAACGTTCACTGTTTCAGTCGCTCTCCCGCCGTTCTCGCTTCTGCATTCGTTTCGACTCACAGGGTCTGCAGAGAAGCTCTGCACGCAATTATGCCTTAGAAGGTTAATGCTCGATGTGTAAGAAATTTTAGGACGTAGCTGCATGTCAAAATTCCCTACCACGTATTCGATCGTATGGTTCTGTCATTTTAAAAGAGTCATCAATCACAATGAGCCATATGTAATAAGGGAAGCAGTTGAAGGACAATACACATTGCGAAACGTTGATTACGACTAATTTATTTGCTACTATATGCGAGACTGTTCGAGCGTTTAATGTAATGACGCATGTACTCGCATTAAAATTAATGCGACCATCACTGTCCCATAGAATCCCCTGCATCATTCGTCGTTAAATTGAAAATCGTGTGTTGATTTAATTCTATTAGCTTTCACCGAAATGTTCCAGGGCCGTCTCTTTTCAAATGACAGTCAACAAAGAGCATTCGAGGCTTAATCTTTTAATTGCATGTAATCGAGATAGGAAAAGATAAATACCAATGACTCATCCAATGCTATTCAAATGTGTATATAAAAAGTTTTAACTTTTATGAACTTTGACGATGGCAACTGTACGCTAATGAAAAAAAAAAAAAACTAATTACTTTGTAATTTTAAGAATTTTTCGAATTAAAGGCACAACCGCAAGGGGTATAAAGGACCTAGTGGAGAATCTCGATTGACTCGACGGCGTGGAAACCACGGCTGGGAGTGTGTCGTAGGATGCTCAGTGGGTTCAGGCAGGGTTGTTTTAAAACCGCAAGGGTGGACGTGGGAGAACGTCCCAGGTCGTCTCGCACCCAATGAAATAAAGAGGGTGGCCGAAGCGTCGCTTTGAATTGTCTTTGTTTCCGATTAATTGAACTCGTGGAAAAGTTGGACGTTGCTATTGGACCACGAATCCTTTCACATTTGCCACCCGGCTCCCTGCTACCTCGTACTCGGTATCCCTCGCGATTACCTTCGCTAACGAAGTTTCCCCTCCACGGCCAGGGCAATTTCACACTGCGGACAATGTCCCGGCTTTCACTGTGAATTTCGGCCGGGAAAAATTCCAACCCTTTTCATAAAACCACGTGTATATATTGCCTAATGTAATTCGAAAAGTCCCAGCAAAACTTGATACTTTATTGTCCGCGGCAATAAACAGTAAATATAATATTATAGTGTATATTGAGCGACAGATGGTTCAGGTGACTTATGCAGATTTAATAATTTTGACTTAGTGCCGTCAATAGGAAATTTCCAGGATATATATAAATATACATGATATCGACCAGTTAAACATAGCTATTCAGGACTATACTGTTCAGGTGGTGCAATAGTCCTGAATAACTTTGTATATATATATATATATGTATATATTATATATAAAATATTTATATATTCTCTTTACAGCCTTCTAAGTGCAGTTACGCTTACTGGAAGAAACGTAGCAATGGAAACATCGGATATAAGAAGTGAGACAGTACAGCATCTCGGAACTGAATTTTCTAAGAAAAAAACACTCTGCGACTCCCATGTGGATCAGCCTCGTCGTGCGGAAAGTGTAACGCGTTGTCGAACGTCCGTTAACGTCGGTTGGATTGACGGCTGGACGCTTCCTCGCGTCTGTAAGGGCTCTGTTTTATCCCCCAGGTTCCATCGCTAAGGTATTACCGTCCAGGCGATAAAGTAAACGCTACAGTGAGTATTTACAGGGAAAACGTCAAAAAAAAAAAAGAAAAAGAAAAAAAAAAGAAAGAAGGAAGCACAGTCTACCCGAATGACGTAAGGACGGCCTAAGAAAAGTGTCTCTTATGATATCTTATTTAATCAAGCTCATATAAATATATTGGATATTTACGATTACGTGATACGCTATTTTCAGACTGCTTTGTTAATACTGGAAACGTGTAGGGTTACAGTAATTACAGTGGGACACGTCAGGCCAACGCGACGTAATGTTCACGTGGAGCTATCACGCTGCCACGTGAGCTTCTCTGCAAAGGGTTGCACTAAACTCACCCCTTTCGTTTCACCTTGCCGCCACTGTTCTTATGTCGGGGGTGGGTAGTAGCTACACCGCTAACGAAGGTGTTTCGTGTTCTTCGAAGAGATACGCTCCAGTGCACGCGGTACTGTTCAACTTTAAGTGGACTCTGGTTTCTAGGAGGCACCGAAAACTCTTCCGCTTGTACAACTAACTTGTATGGAGTGGATTCTTTTACTTGAGAAAAGTCCTGGAGTCTCTTCCTTATGAAACGACTTGGTAGGGTTTCGTCATTTGAAATACTCCTGGTGTAACGTTGAACCAAGGAATTGCCAGGTGATACCTTATACTTTTGATAACTTGAATCCATTTGAACTTTTATTGCTTTTTTTTTTTTGGCGCAAAGAAATTCTTTTTTAATACAGGAAGAAACATTGTAGTTCATTATGGATGCACCGGTATCTCTGTTTCGAGGTGATTGAGTGTATTGTTATAGTTTAGAAGATGCTGTAAATGAAAGGACGTAAAATCGTTTCCTCCTTGTGGAAACTGACCTAGAATTTGTGTAATGTCTTGAATACAGACGCTTTAATGTTATAAAGGTGATACTCCTCTGTGTTTTCTATTCTACGTTCGGTCTTTCCACGCTAATTGTGTTATTCCAAAGAAACATTTTCGTAAGCACATTTTCTGCAAAAACGCCCGAGATTCTCCAGGCACTCGACTTTACTCGGAGAATATCGAATCTTTCCCAGTTAGCAAATAATTGGGTCCCACTCCCAGCGTCCTCTCGCTTGGACGCTTTAATGCACCTAATGCAATTCTGTTGGGCTCTCCGCCTAACGGTTGTCTGTCCTTTCCTGGCGATACAAGGCAGGTTACACAGACTTTTTGTGTATTTTCTTTGTTTCATAATATCGACAGATTTTTGTTTCGCGTTTATATATATGTTATCGTATAAAGGAACCGATGTATGCTACGTATAGAGTGTATGAGTTAAGATTCACGTTTGCGGTTTGCGTGCACGATTTTCAAATTTTCACGGGACAACCATCCATTATTTTTCTATTGCTCATCGATTGCGCGTATTATTATTGATCGATTAATTTTCGTTCGTGATTAAAAAAAATATATTTGCCATTTCAAATGATATTGGAAAAAGTTAAATGCAAAAGTCATAGATCGAGAAAACATAATAGAGATGAAAAAAAGTTGATACAGATAGCAGCCTTATGCTTTCTGGTCCTAGCAGAATTGTCCGGAACTATCGCAGGTGCTTAACAATGAAATCTGGTGGAATTTTTCGGAGTTATTTAAAATGCTTTCCACGAAAATGCATTTTTAGGAGATAGTCACCTGATTCTCGTTCAGCGGCCTCTATAGGAATTTTCCGCAACTATCGTTGGCGCTTCACGGCGCCACCTGGTGGTTTCTTTCGGAACTAACAGAAACGCTTTCCATGGCAATCCATGCCTTGAATTATCGAAATTGAGAATTCGAGACATGTATTTTCGCGAGGAGCAATTTCGTTACTAATTATGAATGTATGTTTTTCACGTCTATTCTTTTTTCCTTGATTTCTGACTTTTGCATTTAACTTTTTTCGATATTAATTGAAATAGCGAAGATAATGTTCTTTTACATGCGAATGAAAATTATAGGAAGAATAATGATATGTGTCAACAATGCGCAATAAAAAAATATTCAATGATTGTCATATCAGTTTTTCAAAATCGTACATCGTTTCACCGCAAACTGCAAGCGTGCATCTTTGCTAGCACATTCTAAATTTTTTGTATTTTGCCACTGGATTATGAAATTTTACTTATGACGTACAACTGTTATGTAAACAGATTATGTCATTTTAATAAGGCTTTGAAATTTCATAATGGATATTTACTATGGACCATGATTGAAATTAAGAGGTTATTCAATTGAATGTTGAATTGGACTGGTAAATAGTCGGATCATATTCTATTGCAGTATGGTTAATCGTGTTATTAATTACACAGGCCAACTACAATAGCCTCTATAAGAATTAATTACCATAGTCGTACGCTAATCATGAAAATTAATAACAATATCCTGCATCAAATACAATTCATATAGAAATTAATTGTTTTCGTCAAGAATAAACATCGAACTCCGTTGCACTGAACCGTGCCGAAAAATATATAAAAGCGAATTGTCCTTGGATTATATAAGAAGATGACATTTTAGGTATTTCATGGCCAATGGGTCGCCTACTCGTTTCTCAGGCGGCGTGGGTCGTCTTCGCGCGACTGAGTTTCTATTGAAAGTGTGATTTTCGCTTCTTTCGCTCAAGAATCCAATAAAACGTCATATCATCGAGGCCGTTTATACCGTGCAATCACATATGACGTAATATAATGTAAAAATCATATCAGTATCTATACGAATGATTTCTAATGAAAAAATCAATCATCTCAATATGAGTAACCAAGACTACAAAGGATATTGTAAAAATGTATCAACTATGAGAAAAAAAAAATAAATCAATAACTACGCGTTGCAGTAAGCTAAAAGTATAGAGAATTTTTGAAATATGAGACACTTTGTGTAAAATGGAGAAATGGGATGCTGTTTTATCTCCCGCGGAAAGCAATAATTTCTCGTAATACCCGCTCAGGAAAACCACAGCCCATAAAATGGAATTTAATCAACTATGCGTGAAAATATATTACCTGAAATCTCAATTACGCAGAAAATGCAAATTTAATATATTGGGAGGACGACGTCGTGAATGGAATCACTCGAACCCTCCGAATAGCTCGCATTCCCAGCAGACCGCTATAAAGGGTCATGCTACTTACGAGAATACCTCGATAACGATCGATTATTCTTCTTCCGGGCAGACCAGGCACTTTGCGTAGGAGCTTACCCAATTTTGAACTGAGTTTTACATCCTCGTCATCCGCTATGTCAGTGTATAGTAAGGTAATGGAAGGAAGGAAGCCAGGATAAGGTGAGTTAGGGTGTGAAAATAAATCCTTTTACTCATAAGGGTAGGTGCGTCGTCTAGGAAGAGGGACTACCGGTATATACCTCTGGATCCTGTCAAAACTGATCCCTTTAATTAAATTTTATATCTCCTTGACATTGCACTGTCGGAACATAATAAACAGGCGTCGCCATCATTTATGCCTTATAGTTCATTAAATCGCGACCCCTTGGACGACACGAGGTTGACGAGCAGGAGTTCTGGATAGAACAACTTTTCAAGGGACACATCTCGTTAAGGTGACGCAGCATTGTAATGTCATCTTACATTACAATGCTGACGCATACACTCTGGGAACTACGGACTTTTGACTCTGAATACCGTCAGGTTAACAAGAGCGACGTTGCCAAGAAGATTTGTATATGATTTAATAATACGTCCCACTGTACAATGACGCCTAATCGTATCGAAACAAATAATAAGAAAGGATAGATATGTTCCCTACCCGAATTATACAAAATTACAGTTATCATCACGTCTTGGCACGACTTCCGGTATCTCAGCTGACTTAAGAATTATTTAATCCAAATAATAATATGCCGGAGTGGTTGTTTCAGCGGGTAAGGAATAACGATGAGAGTGCCATTCTAATTAATTTAATTAAAATATTTTCTTCTCGAGAGAGGGTGGGTCTTATATTAGTCGTACGAAGTTAACGGTTACGAGCAGTCTGGGAGAGCAGCCATCCTCTAGAGCGTACAACAGCCATAGGCTGTTACGTGGTAAAAAATTAAGTTTTTAATATGACACCCCCAGCAAGATTAATTATATCGAGCAAGTTGACTTGTAAAAGCGGCAAATTGCAGGTTCTTGGAAAATACAAGATCGTCTTATTCTCCACGGAAATGATCGTATGGACGACTATTGGGAGGGTCGTTAGTTCGGACCTTTTGGTATGGTTAACGTCAAACGGTAGTTTACGAGGGTAGACGTCTGAGGGTGCACGGAATTAAACTTGGTTGCGCGTTGCGTAATACGCAGCCTGTATCTAGCACTGACTACCTCAATGCTTCGTGCGTAGGTCCCCTTAATATTTGTATATCTAGGCTGACTATAAGTAGCCAGGTAAGGAGACACACAGGGAAGTACGCGCAGCTACCTAGGAAAGCTAAGCTAAGCTGAACTAAGCTGAGCTAGCCGGTCACGAGCCAAGGAGTTAGCCCCCAGGAAGTCAAGCGAGAAAAACCCCAGGAGGCAATACGGAGCTCTGTGCTAGTAGAGAAGGTCTGTCTCTTGTTTCTGCCGGTGACATAAATAGTGACCCACTTCTCACCCTCGCAGTGTAGTAGAGCTTAGCAGGAAAGATGAGAACACTCCGCTTCATAGACCGTGCTAGGCTTGCCGAGAGAGTGATTCGTCATGAACCCCTTTCGTGCCGACGATGCCGGTGTGGACTAGGCATCGGGATGAGAGCGAACGAAGGCATAGGGCGTGTGAGGGCTCTTGGTGTATCTCGGAGTCTTGGTAAGATCATAGTTTCGGAAGGTGGATTAGACAAATTGTTATCATCCCCTAAAAAGGGTTGATCTAGTATTTCTCTCAGTTCTTACTTACTCTCTACATATATTTTTATCCTTCAATTTCTTTTCTCTTTTAATACCTATACTATCACCAGTAAAGAAAACAATACGTGATCCGATGCTGGGTCCATAGTCAGGTACTTGTAAGACTTTTCAAGTGTTATCGAGTCCTTCGTTTATCCTGCCTGTAATTGCAGTGCAAATCCTGCGCTCCGCGCAATGCCCTGACGAATCCTTCGAAAGGAATAACAAGACGCGCACTAATTAATTTTCACGGCACTTTTGTAAGTTCGGACTCCGATAGGACGGCGTCTTTAGGGCGTAAACGATGCCATTCAGAAATCCTCGCTAATGACGTCTTGAATTATTGATTATAATAACGTTGCTCGTCGTTAACGATGCGTAGGAACACAGCGCCTTGGGTCCTTACGAATGTGTGCTCGGTCAAAGGTTTCTCGTTAGGCTTACACGCTTTTTTAAAAAACAGACTTCAAGCGAAATACCTCGAAAATCTTTTTTACGTGAGCTACGGAATTGACGATGCATTCTTTATTATAATTACAGCGCTATGTATCCGCACACAATTTATCAAGATAACGTCACAGAGGCGAGTGTACGGATAAGATAAGGTTAGATAAGTAACGCGTTTCACGGAAAGAAATCCAGTTATCAAAGTCGTTACATGCCAAGTTTTATTATGACCGATAATTCTTTGCGGGTCCAGAGAGTTGGGACGTTCTTTATGGTACGAGAATGCGTCTTCGGGTAGTTTAGGGCGACTCGTTTGTCTTCGTGTAGTTTATCACTTTCATGAGAAGTTTTGCCTTCCGAGAGCTTCCGTGTATTCCTTAATAGTTTGGTATCATGAATGGAGTATGTAATTCCGTGACTCTTTTTTTTTTAATTCGAAATCTCGAACGGAGTAACGGGCTATGAGATCTATGTATATACTATACGTGTACTTAGAAAATGAAAGGATTCCTTAGAGCATCCTATTGCATCCGCTTCCTTCTCCAGTCTCCAAGGATGGCTTTGCTATTATTTCCAAAGAAAAGAAAGCTTTCGTATTAGATTTTAACTTGCATTGTCCATCCAATGTGTTCCGGGAGTCCGAGCACCTTGAGCCAACGACGCAAACAATCCTCTCATTCTCCGGTATCGCTTCTCGCGCAGTCCCCCGGGATCGGGTCAGAGACAAAGGCGAGAATAAATCGTAGCCCACAATGCCTTGCATCGCTTGCCCGAGCCACTTACAACAATGCCGCGAATGATCACGAAAACTCACCGTTGGTAACGCCTATATACGTATAGGGGTAAGTTCCTCGTACCAGGTAGGTTGGTATAGGGTGGTGATTCGGCTTAGGAGAAAAATAGAGACGCGAGCACAAAGCGGTTCGAAGTTTACGCAAACAACAAGAGGCTTTAACAATTTTTTTCTAGACAGTGGTAAAGGGTTTACGACTCCTCTTGGGATCGACATTTTGCACGACTCAAATAGAGTTGAAAGGATGAAAGAATTCAAACGTATTTCATATTCGATCTATCAATAATATTCCAAAAGCTCAATATATTAGCTATGATTGGAGCTGACGAGTATTTCTCAAATTTGTAGAAGCTATTGGCTGCGAGTGTGCTTTTGCGTAACTTGTTGAAATTAATATACTTAGACTCTTGGCCGTGTGGTCTGAAGCGTTTGATGTATTCAGCGAGTACTGCTGATTTTGAATTATATATGGCTGCTTCGAATTACCACTCGAGGATGCTCTTCGAAGTGGTCTTGCTCATCGTCGTCCGTACGTCGACTACTCGTTAATTTAAGGCGAGACAGTGAATCACTGCTCGTATTACGCATTCACGAAACAACCCAGTCATCGTAAATCGTGGCTTAAGTGACCGCGGCTTATAATTTAGCGCACTTGAGTGTGCCAGTTCCTAAATATATTGATAGCACGGGAGATCACGAATTCAGTGAATGCATGTAGGTTATGTGGGCTAAGACGTACCCTTTAAGGGAATAATGACGAGAGAGCAATTCCAAAAATGCGTATATGTCATGATTGTCCCCACTTTATATAAATTTTATGGATAATCCATCGAGGCTAACCTGGTCCGTCTTATCCGACCTCCCCTTACCCAATGGAACTGGAATGACCATGTGGAATCATCATCGTCATTTTTCCTCTAGACTTTTTGAAATATATTTAGACTCCAATTAAGATGATCTGGGTCTAGAGTCTGTTTATTGTATTTTTGTGATTGGATTAACTGGCATCATTATCGATTCGAATAATGATTAATACGGAACTGTATCCTTTTTGGATCCCGAGTGTGTCACCAATAATGCAAGGCTTCATGAAATTTAAATGAATGATGGTACCGATAAATAAGATGTGCTGGATAGCCAGCGTGATACCGTTTCCATTATCGATTATATCGATTGTGCGTTATCTACAGTACTGACCCAAACCTTATGGTAGGAATAGAGTGCTTTTGTCATTTTCGACGAATGGTTATTACTTATTATATATGATACACACGAGACATATAAAAGTGAAAAGGCTTGATTTTTTATGGTAATGAATTTAGTTTAGTCTGGGTGGCGCGAGATTCGCAAAAATCTTAATCATGATAGAAGTACCTGATGGTCATATTCAGAATAAATATGATAAGAGTATTATGGACTGTTTGTTTTAAAAACAAGAACGATGCATTTTCATAATTCTTTTAGTATTTTTACTTTCTGTTATCCCTATGTTTCTATAATCGGTTGAGCCTGTCTATAAACGCGAAACCATGTAAATCCGTAGAGTGCGAATTCCTGAACTGCGAATAAACATACGAAGCTTTCCGTTAGAATGTCGATCGATATTGGCTGAAAGATAGAAAACAAGTATACCAGAGAGGGGGAGAGAGAGAGAGAGAGAGAGAGAGAGAGAGAGAGAGAAAGTATGCGTAAAATTGAAAGTTAAACTAACAGAAAATATTCCTATTTGATTACCACTTAATCTTTTCTTTGGGTTATCCTTCGAGAACTCCTTCAGGAAGAAACAAACTTGTGGCTGAAAGAGAAACATTACGTTTCATACAAAAATTAGGGAAACAACTTGAAAGATATTGTGTCACTCAAAGGCGTTCTGTTAAATTTATTAATTGGTAAACTTAATATAAACCTGTATAGTTTATGGAACACATATGGACATACTATAGGTATCTTGTCTTCTAAATTACTAGAACTATGTCTTTCTAACTCGAAATCCAGAATTTATGTTCTAGGAGGCACCAAAAAATTGTCATGTATATCTCGTTTGTACATATAATGTGAAATATAAAAAATATAATAAAGTTCCATCAACACGTGTTAAATTTTTGAGTGAATAAAAAATTATTTGAAAGCTGCTTCACTCGTTAGCCGCAATTATCTCACCATATCCATTTAATGAATAAGATCGACTTTGTGTTTCTGCGCACCGTACTAGAAAATATAAGAAAAACAGCATTTCTGGTCGAGATCGTTATCATCCAGGAAAGTATTACAAGTAAGCGAATGAGCACCCCTATGGATGAAGAGCTTCAGCAAAATGAAACGTAAATATTGGCCGAGCTACTCTCCTGGAGGTGAACTTAAAACTCCCATCCGTATTAATAAAGATGAGCGTATTCTGTACAGCCGACATATAAGTGGTAATGATGCATTTGCGATGGTCGTTTCTCCTGTCAGAATCATCAGAGTAAAAAATTAATAAACTAAAAAATAATTTTTCTATTCTTTCATTGGGTTTCGTGAAATCCTAAACGATCCACGAGGAACAGCGTCACATATGCTAACGTAACGTACCAAACGTCATGAGATTCGCTTCCTCTTGGTTTATCATGGTTACAGTAAATATGACTAACGTAGTAGTTCGGGTTAACCGCGGACTAATTACTACTTAAGTGGGTTAAATCGTACTCTAACCGAATCGGTACCTGGCTACATACAGATATATTTGTATCGATCGAAGACTTGTAGCACTTTGAAGTTTCCCGAAATTGCATATACCTCAATCAATATCCACTATAACTGAAAGCCAAGATACAGCTGAAAGGTTGGTCCCTTAATGTCGTGTTACTGTAAACAAAATATGTCGTACAAGTTCAGTGTAAGGATGCTTCTTGGAAGATCCTTAAAATAAATAGTGTTATCGTGCAGTTATCACCTCGCATAATCCTGCTTACTGTGTAGATCAAGATACGTACGAACCTTAGCTAATTTGAATAATACGCCAGTACGTATGCTGCTCAGAAGTGAAACACGTTCAGGGATTTACGATCGGCAGCCAGACGAGTGGTGGAAGAAGAGATCGACTTGCGATGGTTTATCTCACTCTCGTATATTATATTATAGTACAGTATAGTATACGTCTACAGTGCTTGATACTGTATAGGTAATATAGATGTATATTTTATCGAGCATTTCGTTCCTGTACGCATATATCGGTAGAATCTCCGCGAGAGCTTTTTACGGTGCGCGTTATCGATGGTACTTTGAAAAATATGGATCCCGCGGCCGTATGAGCTTTTTCGTCCTGTGGACGGTTCAGCCATAAAGACAGCCCTGCCAGCACGGTATAGCTACCGATTCGGTCGCACTGGTTGTAAAGTTTCCATTTTCGCGCGTTTACATTTAAATCGGGACATTAGCGAGTGCAATTTAATTCCAATTTACAACTTTACAATTCCGAATGAATCGACACTGTATACTGGAGATCTCGTGCATTCGAATTCCCGCTACATTGAACTACGGTAGTTCTGTATTCCATGCAGTGCACTGCCTTGCTACTGCTGTATGCGTGACAATTTCTGGACGTCGTTTGAATCAGTTGTACGATAACAGTGCATATCTAGTATTTGATCTTTTGGGAACACCAAACCATTATGCTAGCTTTTCGCTCGTTAAAGAGCAACTGTGCCCATAGTGTTTTTTCATAGATGAATTTTGTACTGTATTGAAGTTATGATTGGTAATTGTTGAACGAAATAATACGAAAGTGTCTATATGCCTTGAAGCTGCTACTAAATTATGTAACACAGGCATGAGAAACTCATAAGCTTATTTCCTAGCTACCAATTACTTATATATTCAGGATATAATCTTACGCATAAAATCTTTATGTCGATATACCAGTACACTGTTCAATTCAGGGAGCACAGGAGAAACATTGATTTTACGTGTATTTAACATTAGCCAGCTACAGCCGGACCAAGAGGCTGATCTGTTTTTTTTAATATGAGAAATATGTAATATAGCTCAGTGGAAAATGATGCGCTTAAGTATTTTCAAGCGCTAACTTTATGTCGAGCCTTATTGACATTAGAATGTTTATTAGATCGTATTTCATGGCAAATGCTGCGTCACGAAAATCATCACGAAAATGCGTAACGCTTGAAGTTCTGATATTGCTAACGCGTGATTTTGTGAAAATGCATAACTGATAAATTCTGATAATGTTAGTGCGTCATTTCTGTGAGAGTAGTGGGGGTATGCATATATGACACGGAATTTGACAAATTCTACAATTTCTGTTTCACAAATTTCCTATATCTCGATTTTAAATCTTGTATCGTACATACATTCTAATCTTTTCCGTTGGTTGCGCGGAGTGCGAGATCTGTGGATTTTTGTAATAGAATTTTTGATACATAAGCCTTCAAAGGCATGTCGAAGCGTTCATCATGTTCGACCTGTTAAAAAAACACATTAAACTCGCGGACAGCCTATAGACTACCCAGATTCAATCTCTCTGATCAAATATTATGGGTTGGGTTCATTCAGTGGTAAGATATCAGAAAACTTCATTGGCGTAAAATTGACTTTGACACTGGCGTAGGCATGTGACAGTAAGACTAGTACGCGGTTACCAAGGTTGGTTCGGCAAGAATAATAAGCGCAGCGCACATGTGCACAAAAGCTCTTCAAATATTTGCCAGAGTTTGGCGAGGCTCTCGAGACATCTTCGCATTTCGAAGGAAATACTCGAGCACTGACGACGGCAACGTTAAAGACGACATTACCGCGTCCTTGCGTCCTTCTCGTGGCACCCCTGCTACCACCGTTTCAACTATCTGTCTAGCCACCTAGGCTCCTCTTCTGAATCCATGTAACTCACAGTGCTTCTTTTCCGTACCTTGAAATTGCCAGTTACCCTTTTTTTACCCCCAAAAAAGGCGAATCCCTCCTTCGACTACGTCCCGTTTATTGTATAATGTCCCGAACAACGAACCCTTCGTACAATTCCTTGCGAGCCAATAAAATTTCGCTTCGCGCCCCTGAAAAGTTATAACTCGATGAAAGCGTGCTACCAACTTAATAAAATTCTTTGCTTGTATGGTACAGTCAAGTGCGCGTCATGTACGGCCACGTATACCACATATCTAGACGTATAAACTCGCTGTAAACGTGTTTACAGCGTGCGCAGTGCCCACGTAATAAAATATACAAGCGTCTAGTATTGTTTAAAATGGCAATATGTGGGTAAACAAAAGGAGCAAAGCAAAAGAGAATGAAAATACGAAGTATAGGCAAAGATAAAAAGAAAAAGGGATAGCAGCACGAGATACGTGACACGTAAATTTCATGGTGGTAAATAGTAGCTGTCCTTCCGGTGTGGTTTTCGTTCAAAAAGGAAACGTGTCATCCAACGTTTCACCTGTATCTCTGGGACCGTCAGAATTCTGAATAGCAACGTGGTAACTTAAACTAACCCAACCTTACCCAGATGCGATCGAGACTTCCCAGGAGGTAGAATTCTCGAAAATGGTCAATGCGTATATACAGTTTATAATGGAAATTCTACACGAATCCAAGTTACGTTAGAGTGCACGTGTACCGACCTAAGCAGCTTACAATATGTACTTGATGCAGTCTATATTTAATCTCACCCCCCAAGTACCGTCGCTACCACTACTGCAGTGTTATACCTACTACTGGTACTATATGGTACTACCCATCGCTACGATACTATTAACAGTATTCCTACTACCACCAGTAACGTCGCGCCCGTAGATGCGGCCTAATGAAGTTGGAGCTATAAGAGGATTATTGTCGGCCGGTAAGAGTAACCCCTGGTGCAAGCAGACTCTCTTCGCCGCGAATGTGGCGATTCGCGTACACGTAGATGTTTGCAATGCAGGGGAGATTTATGAACGTATTCAAAAATATAAAAAAAAATGTCCAAGCACCCAGCTAGCTGCTTATATAATTTTGAGATAAAAAAATTTCATGCGCATTCATCCTAAAGTCTGGTTTAGAATATTTTTGGTGCGGAATGTACAACGTTCTCATTCGATGCCAAACAAGGGGGGAGTCATCAATCGGAAGAATCGGCGTATTCGTCTTCTTCGCGTTTTAAATTTACGGAAGGGACAATTCACGAATTTCTAATACGGCAGATGCTTTCTGGTCGAGACGTTCCACAGTTAATCTTCTGGAACGAGTCGATTTCGTTGTGCTATGAAGCGAGGGTAAAGCCTTCGATACCCCGCGGGTACATCGATACCGAAAGAATATACGGAAAGACGTCTATATTTCTTTGATTCTTGTACAAATAGAGGAGATCGAATTGTACGAGTTTCTAGTGGCGTCGGCTCCTTTCCTGCCGGCAGAAAATCTTTCGTATTCCGTGCGTGGATTTTCAAAGGGGGAAATACATTGGACATTCGTAATAGTAGTCGATGAAATAATGTTATATTGTGATACTAGAATATCTTGGGTATCGTTTTCTTTTTCACTTTTTTTTATTCCTTCTTTTTTCTGTCTTATTAAAGGTACGAGAAATCCGTGTGGAGGGTGGATGCCGCGGAGTTCCTTGTGAAAAACGTGGGAAGAATTTTCATTCAATTCTTATGAGATCACAAAAATCTAATCTTGTATATCGTAGATATATGGGTGTGTGTTTTCCGTTGGTACGTATGGGATAATGTTAAATTGGTACAAGCCGTATATCTTCAACAAGGTATATCGTCACGTACACGAACTAGTGGCGTTGTTTCTACATGAATTTTCAAATATCCATCGAGATATAAAATCGAATAACGTATAATGTTTGCACAGTTTTATTTGAATATAGCTTCAGTTCGTTCATACGTATCGTAACGATTATTTTGCAATTTTTTTTTTATAATATACTGTCTAATACAATACTTTTATTTTACTTAAACTTATTCTTGCTTTTTTTATATCAGGTTGTAATTTTACATTTGAATCATGACGATCATGCGAATTAGGAATGATTTCATTTGTTTTTTAATGCCAAGACATATAACGTAATTCGTCGAGTATCAACAACCACGTTAGCTCACTCGATAACCATATTTCCTGTTTAATATTAATAACATTTTCAGCCTGTAACGCTTTACCACGTTATGGCCGAATGTAATTTCCAGAGAAAATGTAATCGAAACGCAACCCAGGCGACCATGCAATGGATTATTCAGAAGCGAAGCATTGCAACGGGATTTACATGTTTCAAAAGCAACATTTACCTGCCACCCTCTGGTTCTTCGCAATTTCGTATTCTCCCTGTCCCAGTTCAAACCATTTTGCTTACAGTACCGTACCATAAATACATATATACATAGGTCACCATATTCGTTATACGAAAATTACAAGAGAAATTTCATCGCGAAAAAAAAAAGAAGAAATCAATTATGTAGGCCTACTCGCACCGAAGCAAAAAAGAATGTTTTCTTTCAGACGTCGAGGAAATAAGTAATGAAAATAGAATGCGAGTAAGCGCGCCTCTTCCAGGTGTGAAATTGTCAAAGAAAGAAGCCCGCTTGGGAAATTCGATTACTACTTCTAGAAGATGACCTTTTCCTTTACCGTCTGGCATGATGACCTTCTTTCATCTCTTCTTTACCATGCCCTTTGTCTTCTCGTGGATTCCACACTAATTCTAATGGATATCTTTGTAGTTGACACAGGGATCTTAAGATTAGGGTGTATTTTGAAGTAGAAGTAAGGAACGCATAAGGCTCAAGAGCAGACTAGGAAATCAAAGAAGGATGTTTTTACTCAATGATAACATGTTTTCTCGTACGACACAACCTGGACAATTATTTTCAGCGCAACCTCAGGAACCTTACTGCAACAAGCTTTTTATTCCTGACGATCACAGACCTCAGTAGGCGGAAAAAGCGAATCCAAGAAAAGAATTCGTTTATCTTGAAGTAAAGTAAGTCGCTCTTATCAACTCGTTGGTAAATGGTAACGAAGTATATTTTTCCCCGAAAAATATCAATGGCAAGATACACTTTGGATGCTTTTCAGAATTTATGCATGATGGATATAGATTTAATGTTCAAAAACCTTCACCGAGACCCTTTTGAGTAAGATACGTAAATAAAGAAAGTAGGCGTGCGCGATACCGTTTATCCGTCTAATCTGGAGTCTTCTAGATGAAAGGGAGGAAGAAAACAAAGAAAACGAGAAGCACGTGGGCGCACTGAGAAAACAGAGCTATATTTTTTCCAAGTCCGTCAATTTCCGTGCGCAGCCAGTGATTAATGCTTCGAATCCACTGCGTTTCCCTTTCTCTCTTTCTCAACCACACCGACGAGCTTTCCTCAGTTAATTTCTCGCTTTTCCGCCGAAGCTTTGCTGCCCTCGTGTGAAAACATCGGGAGAGTTATTAGAGGAGTTTCTTGCCCTACGTATGGCATATCACGTGTGTACACACGAAGAAAACCTTTATGTCTATGACTGTTGGGACAGGTGGTGAGTCAACGTCCAAACCAACAGAATGAACCCCTTGCACTATTCGGAATCTCGGGAAAAGTCAGGCCAAACGTGGCTGTCTCGATTGTCGCGGTGAAAGGCAAGCGGTGGAGCGCGCGTGCCGAAACTTGAGACCTATTCTTACGACCGAGCGCTAAGTAAGACCACGAGTCAGACTCGTGATATTCATGTTCGACCTGAAATGTCGAGTACGAGTCAAGCTCGTGATATTCATGTTTGGTCTGGAACTAAACAATGTTTGGCCTAAAATTTTCATCACGAGTCAGACTCGTGATATTCATGTTCGACCTGAAATGTCGAGTACGAGTCAAGCTCGTGATATTCATGTTTGGTCTGGAACTAAACAATGTTTGGCCTAAAATTTTCATCACGAGTCAGACTCGTGATATTCATGTTCGACCTGAAATGTCGAGTACGAGTCAAGCTCGTGATATTCATGTTTGGTCTGGAACTAAACAATGTTTGGCCTAAAATTTTCATCACGAGTCAGACTCGTCAAAATAGTGCAAGGGATTAATTAAACCGTCGTTCAAAGAACAACGTGATGCCGCCTGGAATGAAAATGCTTTGGCAATTTGTTATATATACAAACTTAGCGACGCAGGAACGTCAAGTTCACGTCTACTTTCGACATACCTGTCAATCGATGACATCAAAAGGCAGTACGTTATATTATATTTTTTAATGTAATCCATCTAGCATTATTATTTCCTAACTGTCTGAGGAATATTGACTGACTGACTAGTTATCTAAACTATGTAATTTTTTATAAAAAGAAAGGTATTATCTTTCCTCTCGGATAATAGCCTGAGGCCCTCGAGCGATGACGGAGCCTCCGATGAGCAGTCTTGTAGCTACGCTGGGCTATTGTTGAGGGAAATTCGATACTGAATTAGTAGCAGGGATTTAATTAATGTTGTTCAGGCATTGCGTTCGCGTGGATTTCGAAAATCAATAACACGTACTTACCAATGCCTATGTTACACGTGCACCTTGTCGTTTCGACCGAGCTGCAGGTACGTGAACGTTTCGAAAGAACAATAAATTTGATTTCATGAAAAATTGTGAAAATCATGATCAACAACGATATCCCTAAATTTATGTGTCTTAGCAATTTATCGATAACGAGCTTTATCGACTTTTGAAAATTACGTAACAGCAACGAATAAAAATTTTCAAATACGATATCGCAGGAATGAGAGCAAACGGGCCTATAAACACAGGACTTTCAACAAGCATATCCCCTTGTGCTTTCAGTCACGCGATGTAATAAGTCTTTCATACTGTTGCTAAATTGACTTTATTCATGAATGTGCTTTTGGGTTGTTGCGTTTCTGTTAAAAGGAGTACTTTGATGATCGGTTGCAAAACATTCACCTGTACTATAGATCTTAATATTTGAATGAACAGACCCTTTAGAAATATATCTTAAGAATATTAACGGTACCACTTGAATGTCGGCTTGAACTGGAAGTTACTTTTCTACGAATTCCTTCGAAAATTGCTAAAGTCACTTCTCGTATATGCGAACCCCAGAGATGGCGCATAATCTTTTTGCAAAGCAATAGCACTGCTATTACTCGAAGGGATTCTTGTTCGTATATGTACAGAGAGAGAGAGAGAGAGAGAGAGAGAGAGAGAGAGAGAGAGAGAGGGGGGGGGAAGAGGGAGAAGGAGAAGGTACGCGAGATAGCAGGGAGAAAGAATGAATTCGCGATTTTCCAAGGTAGTAAGTAAACCTCCATTTCTACTTGGCTACTGACCCGTAGCGAAATCTCTCTATGCTCGTAATAATCAAATAAAAGTTACGGTGTCTTTATGAAGATAGAGCTGTAAACCTGGATGAGATTGGGGGAAGTCATTGGACTTCGAGGCTAAATAAAGTAACCCAAATCCAAGATCAATCAAGCTATCAATAATAATGGGGATCGTACAGAAATAAAGATGAAATCGTGAAAAAATTAATTTTTCATGCTTTCATCGAAAATGGTGACAAGAAATTGTCACGATATTCTGGGATGGTACGAGATTAGATTTTATTTTATTTTTTCAAGGCAGTAGTCATGCCGGATGAAAATTACGATAAACTCAAACCCTAAGGTTACGGACTGCTCGTCCTACGACATGGTCAGGGATTGATGCGACCGGAAAATAAACTCACCCTCTACTCGCCATTACATTCTTTGGGTTGCCGCTGGCCGCTGCTCCATTTTTTTTTTACTGCCTCAGGATATTTCTAAAATAGAATATAGTGGCGGGCGGGGGGGGGGG
>NW_014333381.1:65951-80317 GCF_000341935.2 Cephus cinctus
GCGGGCGGGGGGGGGGCACTACACGCATTCATTGAATTCTTTGGCGAAAATTTCATTCCAGGATATATGAGATTGTTTCGAGGTTATTCGATTATTTTACTTACTCGCAGAAATTGTATAAGGGGTACACACAATTGCACAATTATTATTATTAGACAGACCGACAGTTTTGTTGGATATGATTTTGGTAAAATTTTCCGAGTTCAACAGTTGGCATGCGATAATATAATTATAATGATGTGTTAATGGGACTGGCAGCTTTCAAAATTAAAAAAAAAGAATGAATTACGATTTAATGATTTTACGATGACGTACCTATACGCTAATAATTAATAATATTCAAAAGAGCTTTCATTCCATAGTTATGCGCTTCATCGAAACGATGGAATGTCAATTAAATTGAGTAATGCTTAATTACTCAATGTTTTCAAGGGTGTGACGCTCTATTCTTAAGCACAGCTATTTTGCTATCTGCGTCTGCATTGGAATATTTGAATTTATTGTATTCGTCATTCTATGGTAACGAAATTTCAAAAGGACTTGAGTCTAATATTCTTATTGTCTACTGCTACAATACTGTACGTGAGCTTTGGCTGATTGGTTAAACCATTTTGAAAAAAAAAATATCCAAACACCATCAGATTTTATATTTGCTTTCCACTATGAGTGTGGATTATGCAATAACATACAATTAATTTTCATTAAATTTTAACCGAATGGACATTTTATTATCCCAGTATTAAATACTTACGCTGACGTTTATTAATTCAAAATTTGTCTACGTCCAATTGAATCAATACTAAATATTGTATTGGATTTAATTCTAGTGGGTTGGTGCTATGGTATAATATACCGATTATGCATATAAATTTAACAAATGCCAATCGGTTTTGTAGCAAAAATTTGTTTCGGTCATTTTATACGTCACTTGAGCAAAAGATTATTTAAAGAATAGGATTTTTGATTTTCTATCTTTTCATCCAGGTTATCAACATCTCAGCTGATCTCCGTTACTTGGAAGTATCGATTTCAAGGGGTAAGGAAATATACAGAGGCAATGCCTGACGTTTATGAGAATCCCTGGTTACAAAGGATACCGGGGATAACATGGGGGGCAGTACCGTCTCAACTGAAATTTATCAACATGCTAAATCGAAGATTTCACAGCCGAACTACTTTTACGGTAAGTCATCCCAGTTTCAGCATGCAGAGAAATCACGAGTCAGAATTTGTTATCAAGGTAGATAAGATTATATCGAACTTCCTGTCTTTGGAGTCCTCGTGACGTTACTTGACGAATTCAACAATTTATAAAAACCTTACGTATTAGGATAGCAACGCTGATTGTATTCCTGAGGTTCCACCACCCACGCCGGCTCTTGGTCAATTCAAGTATCCCGCTTTGTGTATTTCCAAGAAGACTCCCTCCTTCTATTCTATCCAGGGTAAGAATCTCTGCGATATAATTTCACGAATGAATTCCAAAACTGAGCCAACGGAAGAAGAATGTGCGATTATTCAAGAGAGTCATATCGAGACGGTAAAGCGTAATAATAATTCGCAAGAAATTCGCGTACCTATTTTACAAGCATGCATTCCTTTCTTATTTGATAGAATTCAACGGTACGGAATGTGTATAATACAGCAGGCTATGTTTTTCCAAAAAGTGGAGAAACGAAGATGTATTTATGGCAAGTGCCAAGTAAGAATAACAATTCCACCATTAAAGCTCTTTAAAAGTCTGGTTCAAATGTATCTAAATTAAATTTAATATATAATATAAAATAATATTTAAAAAATCCTAAAATCGCATCTAGATATCGGAAAAGAAAGATTCTATGTATTCCAAGAAATTCTTATAAATCCTGTAATGTCATTAAGAGATCAAGTGTCACTTTCCTTGAGTTCAAACTTTAATCTGTCTTGAAGAGTTTTACGGGTAAAAGTAACGAGAGCAGGTCAAGCAAGGATTTCTAAATTATTCTGAAACACGTGTTGTTCATCGATCCATTCTTGAAAAGGTCCACTCGACCGATCAGCAATCCTTGTAAGGGATCCTTGGGCAAAAGGGCTGAGAATGTTCACGTGAGTGGAAAAAGCTCCTTTGCGATAAAAGATTTCTAGAGTCCATTTGGAAAGACGAGATTTCTTTATATAGCCGCCGTTTGAGCCTTAGAATTTTAAAAGTCTATCAAAGTTCTCTTCAACTAATTATATACCATGTAGTATATTTGTAAAATCACAGCAGTGCAATAAATAATCTGTTGTAACTTGAAAATTTATGAAGAAATCTGCAATAAATACTTTCGATAAACTCATCCATTGTTATTCGCGTATTAAACGAAGCACTACAGAACACTACTCTGGTTCAACAAGTGCTTGAAAAAGAAACTTATTGTATTTGATCTTGTTATTAAAATAAGAATGACATCATTAAAACTAGATATTTTCATGAAATTATGTATACCCATCCGATCTAAATTTCAATTTACAAGTTTCACTGCAATTAAAATCGCTTCATACGGTCGACGTACCCGTATAATGGAAATCTGCAAACTCTCCAGCATTTAATACAATTAATGCAAATGCAAAGGGGGGGGGGTGGCAGATATGAAGGGACAAAACGAATGGCGATATAGGCATAAGCGAATTACGGGAAGGGTAGGTGGAAAGAACGCAAACCAATGGCAAATTCGATGACGGATAATAATCATAAGAATAAAGTGCTACAAAGGATATTGCCACGATCCTTAAGTCTGATAATAAAATTGTTTCTAATTAGAGATTGTTATCGACAAACAAGAAAATTAATACAAGTCAAGAAGCTCGAGCTTCGTGATCTTCACGATCGTGTTACGGTGACTTAGTTAAAATTTGTGTGCCTTAGAATGTTATTAGTTTCTGGTTTAATATTAGAACCAGGGAAGATAACGAAGGAAAATATTTAAGTACAAAATAATCGATCTACCCAGTGTTACTGAATATGCACTCAATAATTGAATTATCCATGTTTATTATATTATATTTGTTATATGTATAATGCAATTTTTAATATATTATATATCTATTGTACTATATGAGTAAAAAAGTATTATTTCATGCATTATTGGTAGAATAAAATTATTCCATTCAACCTCAAAGAACGAAAATTCGTAAATATAGATTTAGATTTAGGCCTAATTAAAGAATTAAGCACTTTGTAATAAAAGGAGAGTAATTCTCATTACTTATGGTTGTGCCAGTAATATCATTGTATCCTGTATAGCCAGTAACTTTAAGACACCCTGTACACGTATGCCATAGTATAACGAAGTGTTTGCGCGAAGGATGATTAATGACGTATCTCTGACGCTTATCTAAGGCTATAAAGGAAAGGTCATGGCAAATAGCCGATTAAATAGACACAATTTATCGGTTAATTGATATTTCATGCTCCGAATCCTACAATTCAGCGCATCAGAAATCCATCCACCCTCCCTTAAAGCCTCAAGCTTTGACTCGAAATTTAATGAGCTCCGCACAACTTTCTGATTGAATAGTAAACCAAGAACTGTAATTTTGCATTAGCATGCAAACAATAATCTCGCTACCCTGGTTAGCTTATGTTAACTCTGAACTCGTTACCATCTACAAGATGCAGGTACGTCTTGCGATATACAACAAGCCATAAGAACTCGCCATCCTCCATTAGGTAACTTATTGACAATACGAATTAACAATACGCACTTTGGTGGCAAGTTGTATACTACAACAATGACTGCGCGTAAAGTCACAGATAGTCGATTACTAAGCACTAATAAACAATTTGAATAGAACCAAGCCTGATACTTTTGGAGCAGCCATGGCAGCTTGGCACTGCAGCGCCACGGTGACGATTGGCCTTACCAATCGAAATGGACGTAGATAATTATCATTCCTGATTATTTCTTTTACGGCTCTACTAGCCTCATTCTGATGGAAGATGAATGTGGTAAGAAAAAAGAACTCGTAAGTATAGGCTAAAAAGACCTTTTTTTCATACCGAGTAATATTTATCTAGGGAGTCGAGATTGCGCAGCTCGTTTAAAAAAGTGAAGAGCCTGAAGTGGCGCCCAAGCGCCTCCCGTTACTTCGTTTCTAGCCCCTACTAAGAAAGTGCCTTCTGTTTCGGCAGAGAAACATTGATATTCGCGTGGTATGCCATGAGGGCGTTACGGGTGGATGGGGTGAGAAGACGAAGGGTCGCAAAGGAATGCAAATGAGATGAAGATGGTAGGAGGGGAAGGCACTGAAGGGTAGCCATGAGGGTGCCTCGTGAACAGCCGAAAGATAGGGGTGAAGTCCCTGGGATGAAGGGTAAGTGAAAGCGTTATAGATTCATCTGCATTTTTGTTTCTCATAGTTTGAATAACTTTTTTCCGAGGTGCGCGTGACAATTTTCGTCTATTATAGTTACTTCATAGTCGTTTTCTTTATAGAGATCTTCGACGGTGTCCATTTTTATCCAACATTTTTTAACATTAATCGGAGAAATAAGTAGATTAGCACTTAGTGAATGTTCTGACAAAAAATTGGTCACATCGACGTAACTAATCTAGAGGACAATGTGGACGTTGGACGGCTACAAGATCAAATCGTTCTTCTATTTGCTTTTAATAACGTTATATTAACGTTATTTCTCTTTATTCCTCAGTGTATAAAGCCGAACAACTCAGGTTCTCGTTCCGCAATCCCCTGACGCCCACGGCGTAACATCAAACGTGATCCGCAAATTCAATATGTATTATCTGAATTACGTTGCGACAACCTCCAAGATCGTTGGGTTGGGAGGGTGGCAGGTAGGTATTCTATATTCCCAGTTTTTCCTATGGTGCCACATGGTCTTATACTATATACAAGTTTGTGCACAAATAAAACGTGAAGTCTAAGGATCTCTTTAACCTTTTAACTTATACAAAATTAGTCTTCGAAAATACACACTACTCGTTGCACATACTGTACACTGAAGTTGTGTGATTTGTTAGAATGAAAAAAAAAAAAAACATACAAAAAACTAGGCACTTCGTATCGAGAAAATGATCAAAGTATTTGCGTGAAAGAGGAAAAATGTGTTTCTTTGAATTTTCTCTCTGGCTTCTGTCCCAAGATGCCCGTCTCCATTTAAATCACTGCCAATGGAGGTTCTCGATCGATCAAGGGATGGTTACTTGGATTACGTTAGGCTGGTAGGATTTCTTTGGGTCGGGCATCGGCCTGACACTCCCCAAGACTGCCAACTGAATTAGGACTTGGGGTCGAGGGTCGCGTTAAACACTCAGAAGATGGATAGAACAATGTACAAGGCTATCCCTTTCAATCCTTTACATTTTTATTCGTTTACCTTCGACTCGAGCTTTCCCGACGTTTGCCGATGTTGTACGAGCAGTGCTGCCAACGTTTAACGGTGAAAGTCCTTAGGGGAGGTGATTGTGCTTAAATTCTCGGACGTTGGCAAACGACACTTTGCTGGGGTTCAAGCGTGCTTTTCACAGGACAAATCAATTCGAGCTTGCAACAAAGGTGTCACGTCCGCAAACTGCCGAGACAGCATCGATTCGTTGCGGGCGTGATTTGAATTGGTAGCTTGAAAGTGCCGAGAGGGGATTCGGAAGATACACAATTTTCATTCGTTTGTAGAGATTTCGAATGTACATACATATTCATAAGTGGATGGCCCATGTATGTAAATACATATATAGCCAGCGGCACAGAAAAAACAGCTGGATATTTGTTTACACGACGTGATCCATTTATTTTGAGGTTCTTTCAATTGAGTTGAACCCTTAAAGATGGATGATCGTCGTAAATCGACAAAAAGGATATACATGTGATTAGATAACGTTCTACGATTTTTGAAAGAATTAATAGGAAATCTATCTAGTCCAATAGGTTATTTGAGATAGCTTCCTTGATTTTATCCTTTGGCCTATTGGATATTGCATGAGCTCTGTTTATATTTTAATCATGTTTAAACTTCAATTTTTGACACATCTCCTATTTCCATATCACTGTACTGTTGCCTGTTCTCTCATTGCAGAGTTTTTAATTAACTAAATAATAATTTCAGGTATTACGGCGTAAATAAGAAGATTATTTTTATACAACAATAGAAGATCTTTGTACCATATTACACTCCAACAAAACTTGAATCCTTTGTCAATGTATAATTAAAACGCAATAAGACAGGTAAAAACAAATGAACAATTTTTTTCAAAGCTTATATTACACGGTATCAGATTTTTGTGACTGATTATATCAAGTGAAAGGAACTTATATTACTCACAGGTAATAGAGATATATGCGTACAACCGATTCCATGATGTCTATACAGTCTATAATGACAGGCCTAAAATTACCAACCTGAAGTAAACCTGATATCGTCTTGCATACACCTTCCTCGAATAAGAGACTTTGGTCAGTTCCCAGAACGATGGGGTTGATCGTAAGACTGGCATTTCTATGCACGCGATATCCAGGGTCGAGGGTGATTTCAGAGCCATTTGAAATTATAACGTTCCATCGAATACCTGGTATTGAAATCACTCCGTCGAATACAAAATAATAAGACGGGAGATAAAGTCTGAAAAGCATGCGTGCTACTTCATGATTTCATTCGCGTAAAAATAAATTCACCGAACCCCCCCAACCATCCAATCTCCTTACCCAAGGGAGTACTTTGTAATTTACAACGTATTCGAAAGAGCATCCCGTCGCGGTTCGACTCCCCGAGACGAACTGAGAAACAATGAAAGCTCTGTCAAGTGCTCCATAGAAAAAGCCGACAGAGAAACTCCCTTGGGATACGGATAAGAAAAGTGAAGGAGTTTACCTCTATACGTACGTGGAATAACGGGGATATCGTAGGACATCCTCGATTGGCGGGAGACGTAAACTAAACGACTTCAAGTCGAAAAGACACCCTTTGTATTTTCGCCTGCCATTTCGGTCCCTCTAGTCTCGCGAAGTGTTACCCTGTGGCATTAGGTAAAGTCAAGGGGATGATGTATCTACAAATTTCAGGCCTTCTTCCTCGCGGTAATTCCGCTCTTCCTCTCTAGTTCACAATTCCTTCTCGTGGTATCCTCGTTCATTTTTTTTGTTATTTTCACCAGGTCTCTTCCCCGTCGATGAACTAAGTTAACGATCTTTCGAAGTCTCACACCGTTATAGGAGCTCGGCTGCGTAAACAAGTAGCAGAACGCGCAATTTCCCGTTTCTTCGGTGTTGATGCTGAAAGAAGAGAAGTTTGTCAAACTGCAAAACCGACTAGTACTGTCTCTTTGTACATACGAAACACAGTAGAAATTGCATCGAGTCAAGATGGCTCCCAAGGATATTGAGGTTCCAGGGGATATCATGGATACAACACGGGTGCATCGCGTTAAGGAAAATTGTTTCCCTTCGGGATTTAGTTGTGGCAGAGAGTAAGGGTTGGCGGATACTTACTAGGATATATCAAGGGGAAGCTTAGAGAGAGAGAATCTGAAATTCTTCTTGGAATTGCGAACAATCTCCAAGCACGCCACGTGCTTATCGCTTATTATCCAAGGACTACCGTGGGGAACGTGGTTCCTTTACATAATAAGATGATACGTATGCCGGACAGCTGAAAATCTTGGTGACTTGCAATATGAGGAACGGTTGGCCCGTCCAATTACTCGGTTGTTACCGCGTCCATCTCGATCTCCGCCTTTACTCTCGGAGTGTGATACCCGCTGGCCACACCATTTCACGTTTGGCGACCCTTGAGAATTGTCGCCTGACATCCGGAACGAAGTTTTCACTGGATGTCGAAAGCTTTCGAATTTCTATTGAGACGAGGAGGCTGCTTTTTTTTTCGATTTCCTAAAGGTGCCTCGATGAAAGGCATTTCGAGCATAAAGTCTCTCTTGTCCACGTTGACCCGGCTCTACCCTCTTTTTCTTTTCCTTCGCCCCTGTAATTCGGGATGGAAAGTCCGGGTAAGTAGCAACTTTGCCCTCGAGCTTTTTCTATGGTACAAAGTAATTTCCTATTGCAGAACATGGATTACTTTGGTGGTGATCTTATATAATATATATCGTATACGTTTACCGTGTCAATTATACTCCCTGAATCAGTAGTGCGCCCTTATCGAAGACATATATATCCAAAGAGGGTGAGAACTCCCGGTTATTAGGAGTAGAACAATATTCCTAGGAAGGATATAGCAGACGCCAAGCATAATGGGTCGCTAGCTAAAGGTGTAGCCAGACGTGAAAGGGCTAAAGCGACTTCCTCCTTCCTCTTATCCACAATTCCTTCTCATAAGGGTGCATTCGCACGAACATCAAATCGCAGATATAACACTACTCGTGCTTTAGCGTCTCATCGGATTTCTCGCTATCGCCTTCCAAGATTCTTGACTATACTGGTACTCGTTAGAAAACGATTTTTCGGTCGACGAGAGAATCCCAAGAATATTCGCTCACCGATATCTACCGAGTATAACTCGAGGGACTTTCCTTGGATCAGTGAAAAATAGCCTTTTCAACGGAATCAAAAGAGAATTCGAGATTTCCTATGAGCGGAACCAATCCAGAGATTCCATTCGCATTTGAATGCGTCTATAAAAGGCTTAAGTAGCCGACTTACTACGGAAATCAGCACAAGCTAAGTTCCTTCTTGGTTCTCGAGCGAGGGACAGAATTATGCTACGAAGGCTGCGATCGACCCGCGCAACCTGAACAATTGGACGTTCTATAGCGAGTAACGGATGTGACATCAGCAGGCGCAATTTCCCGGGCAAATAGCAGAAACCACTAAACCCGAAATTGTCCTGAATTGCGCGTACCAGACTTACTTAGTCGGTAATATCCGCAATGCATAGTGCTTCTTGTTTTACCATCGGAATCGATAGTTACGCAACTATTTGCAAGTAGGGTATGTGACTGTGTTTATATAGACAGATAGTATCATGCTCTATCTTATACCCACTGTATCTATTCTGTGTTCTTTCTCTTCTCTTTCTCTCTCTATCTCGTATCATCATTGGTTGGTTTACACCGTTTTATGCATTCTTCAACCGTTTTTGCACAGTGTGGCCTCTATGTATATAGTTATACAGGAAACAATGTAAAAATGTCCTGCGTGTACTCCGCAACGTTGGCAACCCTGACTTCGATTGATAGTGTAATCCAATATTATAAATGGTCGCCACGAAGATCCCAGGAAAAGAAGCGCAATCTATCACTCCGCCCTGTCTTACGGGGTTAATCCCTTTCTTATAGTACCGATTTATTCTTTGGGCTATGATTAATTGATTACTAATGCTATAATATCTTTGACGGGCCATTATTACCATTACTCAATCAAGCGCTTTGAATATTTGCTTGACATTAACGTCTCGTTTTGCCACGGTCGATAATACAGAAATTTTGCCGATAAATTTTGTTAGCGTTTTCTTTAATACTAGTTGCAAAAGACTGAGGAGATTTTTTCAAAATTTTCTTTACGTGAATTTTTTATTTTTTTATTTTTCATATTCCCCGATTTCTTCTCACGGTCACACCGTGTAGTTATACGTACCCCCGTTCCCACGTAACTTCTCGATAGAATAAAGTAGGAGGTTCCTAACCGCAGAGAGGCAGCAGCTTTGTTTGCTTTTATCAATTCGGTGGGAAATCTGCTGGAAAAGGAAATTTTTCTCGGCGATGAGCTCAAACGAGGTTGGCAGTATTCCTTGCCACGCTGTACATGCTGCTCGATAGGTGCTGAGAATCGCAGATTACAAACTTGCTGACGCGCTTTGTAAAGGCGGCGCAGTTTTTGCAGTTGAATTTTCAGATAACGATCGCTCGTTTCCTCGTCTGCCTGCTTTGGCTTGTATAGCGAATCCTTATTTTAGACAGTCGACCTCGTTGCAACGCAGGGAGATACTTCGATTTTTTTTAGAATCAATTTTACAATCAATTGAAATTGTTGCTCCGTAATATCCAAGGAATATATTCGCTTGCCGTGAAACGAACATCAGAAGATTAAACGAATAGAAAGGATTCAACAAGAAATGAAATATGATCTCGGCAATCAATTTTTCATGCAAAAAAAAATTAATCAAATCTGTCCCGTCGAATAAATTCTCCATGTTTGTTTGTTAGACCAATTTTTTTTTCATATTTACTCGCGTCGCTTCCGAACTTCTCTCTCTCTCTCTCTCTCTCTCTCTCTCTCTCTCTCTCGCTCGCTCGTTCTCTCTGTTTTGCTTATTCACTTGATCTATATCTCTCATTTTCCCCCTTCCTCCCTCACCCGCGTTTATTTTCATTCGCTTTGTATTATTCATGCTTCCGTTTATTGTCGATGTAACTGAACATTTTTTCTCCGCCTCTGCCAGGAATATAAGGGTTCGGTTGGATGCTAAGAGCAATGTAGATACACTGGCGCCTGTGTCGATTTAACGAAGCAATTTAAATGTCTGAGTTGGTCTGTTGATGTGTGAAAACAGGGAGGATGGAAGTAGCAGTAATGGAAACAATAAGAGTAAACGGGCATGGATATATCAGAAGAACGCATAGTCCTTTCTTTTTTCACACAGATATAATTCCTTTCACGACTCCGTTACGTTATTTTACAAGTATAAACCAATGGCGATCGAAACTTAGCTCCTTACTATTCACGAATACGTATAATATGCATATCAGCTACATGCACTTTTCTCGATCGGTAATATAAAAAAAAAACTAAGCAGTCTCGCATGCACTTGTAGTAAATCTACTATTATCCAACAGTTTCCGTGGCTCTCGGTGCTTGCATAATGTACGAAATGAGGTATAGCGTATACATCAAAACTTTAGGCATAATCTGATAAGCCAACGTTTTCTAACGTCTTGCATTAATTCGGCATCTCAAATCTACAAAGCGGCTTCAACCCGTAAAGAAATCTTGTTAAGGTCTGGACCCTAGAACTTTTATGGATCCCTTAAAGGACGGTCAGGTCCTTTTAATCAAGACCCTTGGACTGTGCCTAAATTACTTAATTAGGCTTCACATGGGTTTTATAAATCTTAAGCAATTTCCTGTTTATTTAATGACTGGTATGAATGCTCAGAAAAAAAATACAGAAGGACAAATTAACATTAGCAGATATAATGATATATACGTAACCCTAGATTTGCAGATTAATCGATTTACACGATTTCCATTTACACGACAATTTTGCAGAATGGGCTTTTGGATTTGACATTTTTTTGACAGTATAAAAAAAACAACGATTCGACACTACGTAGACGCAGTCTGTATAGTTGGCTGCGTTAATGGCAATCTCGTTGCATTTGTATCCCGTTGACTTAATGGGACGTATAGGGAGAATTCAATTCCACGCTCAATTATGTAGCCAGCTTGTGCAGATTACGCGTTACATGCAGGCGTTTTGCGTCGATGAAAGGATCACGTACGTCGATAACGTGCAGATGCTTCTGGTTTCACGTTTCGGCTATATTGAGCTCGCGGTTGATCCAATCGGTTTCTTTGAACGAATCTAATGCACGCAATGATATTCCTCTTGTCGGACTCAGCTCCTCGTGAACTTGCCAGGTCGAGTGCAGAGGGGGTCAAGATGTGTGATCTGGTACGTACCTGGATCCTGTACCTAACGTACTGCCGTTAGGGGTGAGCTGTACTTACTGTATTGCGTTAATACGTGAAGTGCAATTTGTAAAATAATTATAGCGCGTTATAAATGGTAATTTTTTCTACAACCATTTCGTATGCAGTTTTTTTGTTTTGCGCTGAAAAATTTTAACTCAACTCCCTATAAACGCTGTGAGTAATACAGTCATAGACGTAAAAGTTCTAGGTAGATACTAAAGTTTCGAAAAAAAAAATAAAAAAATAAATCCTTACAATTCTATTGTCCATGCAGAATCATTTTGGGTAATAACTACATTCCGAATGCGTTTAACGATCTATGACAGGAAGTACTGTTTGCGCTTGACTTTAACCATGTTAAAACTTTTTTTGTTGTTTCACGAGGATTACGTAGGAGCTCGTATAGCCTTTAGAGCTCTTGCATAGGTCCACGAAAAATCGTATAAATCTTGTAAATAATAATTCATTCCAGAATATAAATTATGTAATTTATTGTGAGCACGTGAGCATAGACAATAATTATAGCGTGTATAATTAAAAATATGTTCAAATAACGCAAGTCAATATCGTATAATTGTCAACGATATGGTTAAAAATGTATAATCTATAACCATATTCACGTTAACTAAAACAGAAATTCATTTGAGTGAAATCGCACGTAGAATATTACCAGTTAAAATTTATTAGATTGGTTAAAAGCAGCAGAGACAATTGCGTTTGCGACAAAGGATTCATTCTCGGAACGGCGTTCAATCCACATGTTAACTCAATAACCGTCCAGTTCACGCTGTGCCCATAGTACAAAGACGCATTGGTTTTATTTCATTGGATACGTAACGCAGAACCGTGAGAGAATCGAAGGAATAAGAGATAAAGCTTTATCGGAAATGACGGAAAAGGAGATTTGCAAGCGTGTACTTCGCTAAAGGAATTTACATACGTATATTCTATATTGTTACCAATACATCGAGCCGTATTTGGATTGCCACAACAGAATCCCGCGAACCAGAACAGCCTTCCATGCTAACTAATAAAGTAATAACAATATTTAGGCATCGCAACGTATAGCTCCTCCGCACCCCTCAATTCATCTAGCCTACCATCTGAGGGTATATAAACCGCGACAAGTCCTAGCTCGAGACTCTGCCACTTGCGTTAGCTAGGCAATCTTCTAACAAGACACGAAAAAACCGCCCCGCTTGATCACAATTCTAAAGATATTTCTGACTATCGTAAGAACAAGCAAACCGTCTTGACGTCACTTTCACAATTTGGATCATAGTGCCGCTCGCATATTACGTGCCATCATTATTTTATCTGAACTTTTTCTGTACAACTCACTACTTTGGGAAGATGTCTTTCTTACATCTCCGAGATAGTGCGGTGCTTGTGATAGGGATGAGTCAACCTGTGCTCCTGAGTTCTCTAGTGGAAGACTGCTCATCAGCACGACGCTTTTCATTGAGTTAACTCTTTATTCAAATTCCGCTAGTCGGAAGATGCATTTAGACGCGACTCCATCCTAACTCAATTCAGTACTAAGAGAGGTAAGGCGTAGAATTTGACAGGTTAGAAATATCTATTCTTAGTTAGGGTCGCGACTTTGTATTTAAATTAAACCACAAAACTTATCTATTAGTTATTATAATTTATGCGTGCCGCTTATAGTTACCATTTCTACATACTATTTAGAACTGTTTACTAACAAACAGCATTCTGTAGGCTGGACATCTTCTAACAGTATTGTATTCCGTAATAGGAAAATATAACGTTACCTTTCTTCCATTAATAAAACCCACGTTTATTCATTCTTTGTTCCACCAAATTAATTTCATATTTATATTCACCGAGTTATCGACTCGCTTTATTAACACGATCAGGAAATTCAAAACGGGAAAATAAAGGTTACAATATACATATATATCACACAGCTATCTATAGGTCTATATATGTATATGTATACAGCACATCGTCCTGACGAGTATACATCATGAGGGTACTTCCGGTGGTAACTATACTATATTCAACGAAGAGAGAGGGACTCGTGGTATAAGAGTGGACGAAGGAAAAACAGTTCATGGCCGTAAAACAAAAGTTATCCAAAGAAACTCCTCACCCTTAGCAAGCTCTCTTAGGAAAACTTGGTCCGTCTGCCCGTATTTGAATTCAGTCTCATCGAGGCTGGCGGCAATACTGAGCTTGACTGGGACAATAAGGCCAATTAAAAACTACAGTTAACAACTACAAAAAAAGTTTGCGAGAGAGACGCACTTAGAGCCCTGCTGTGCTAATGAAACGTACGCGTTAGGAGCATTACAGGGTGCGTCAACGATATCCTGAAATGCGTAGAATTGCCGTGCACCGATCAGCCTGCATCGTCACTCGAGAGCATCGTTGACGAACCCTGTACGAGTTGTAATTGACAAACCTGTCGTAGGGGGGCATCACTTTTGCCAAGGAGTACTCGAGCGGGGTGGAGGGGGTACCCAGTGGTATACAAAGAATGTATTATTGGTGCAGAGGTCAGTCTTTCGAGAGCCGTTCTCTTGGAAACCGCGTTTTGCCGGTCTTCCTTCCCCCTTCCCCTCACCCCGCAAATACATCGCAGTTGTGATACATTCATCGATTCTTTGTCTCTTTTGCTTATCTGCATTCTAAGGTAATACTTAATTATCTAATTCTCTCTCTCTCTCTGTCTCTCTTTCTTTGTGTTACCTATTTTCCCAATTTCTTCCGCTGGGCTA
>NW_014333382.1:0-20815 GCF_000341935.2 Cephus cinctus
AAAAGATAGCGACTGGTGGCGGCCAAGCCCTATCTTCTTCTAACCAGCGTAGTACGAGAGTATAGAAAACACAGGCAATGGGAACGTTATAAAAGGAGAACAATTGGCCGCCACCTCATTTCGTCTTTGTTTATTTGAGCGGACACTTTTTAAAAGGATCTAAGGTAGAGATCGCGTAGTCCACACTATATGTCAATAGACTGGGCATACCCATGTATTCTGTGCCTCGCGATCTTTATATGCGGAATATATGTATATCTACATATAGCATTTCAATGGGTAAAATCCATTTGCAAGTGACTTTTTAATGCGGTTTTGAGGGTTCATGAAAAATCCGGGTTCCTCCTTCTACTTCACTTATATTTTTTATTAATTCTGTGGAACGTATCAACGGCATAAAAATAGACACGACTGTATAATATAATAAAATGTATACAGTATAATATAATCATGCATTTGCTACATTCCAAGTTAATTAATAAATTCAATAAGCATTGTTCATGAATAAAAAAAAGTAATAATAATCGGGTCTCGAACCCGAGACTCTCGCACGTTGACTCGTTACCATGCACGTATGATATTTAGTTACCGTGACGTACAGATTGGGAAAACTGTATTTCAGTTGTTATACACGTAATAATAAAATAAATAGCTAAATTTGAAAAAAATATAATCTAATCTAATAAAATAATGCATTTGCTACATTCCAAGTTAATTAATAAATTCAATAAGCATTGTTCATGAATAAAAAAACGTAATAATAATCGGGTCTCGAACCCGAGACTCTCGCACGTTGACTCGTTACCATGCACGTATGATATTTAGTTACCGTGACGTACAGATTGGGAAAACTGTATTTCAGTTGTTATACACGTTTGGAGTTTGCTTAAAGTACTCTGATACATACGCTTGACCAATCAAAAACGTGGGTATGGTTCGAAGCTTCTCCGTCCAGGTGACGTGTCGACAATAGAAAACACACGCTTTACAGTGCCACCCGGTATAATCCATGCGTCTCACGGAGCTCACGAATATCACGCGTAGTATATCTATATATACTCGACCAATCAAGAACGTGGGTATGGTTCGACGGTCCTCCGCTCAGTTGGCGCGTTTACTCCAAAATATAATTGGTTTCAAGAATATCGGCCCATTGGCAATCTCCCTACTCATATCTCTGGTGTCAATATCGCCGGAAGTAAAATTCTCTGTACAGCGGAAACATATCTAAGGACGTAAACACATTTCATTGGTCGGATGCGCCATATCCATTTCTCAGCCAATCGCAGCATTTGGTGCTCGTCGTGCATCGGAGGTATGATTTTTCGTACCTTGTGCATTAATTGACGACCAGCAAATGTTTTAATTAGACTACCAATCATCGGCTAGCGTTCTTGCATTAATTAATTTTTTCGAAAGGACAATCTGTTCAGAAATATCTGCTTCATTGACCGTAAATGTGTGTTCATACACCCATATCCATTCCAGTTAGACTGCATCGTTTTTTAAATTTTGTACGAAAATTAACGATCAGCAAACGTTTTAATTATGATATTCGTTACCACCAAACGATTACGCATCGATTGAGCAGCTGAAAAATTTAATTCGTTGAAAACAAACTATTTTTCGGCTAACTTCACGGTCCAATTTGGATTATTTGATTATAAAAGAATGACGGACCACCAAATATTTTAATTAGGCCACCAATGACCACCAAAACGACCATCAATCGATTAGGTATGATAAAAAGTTAAAAAGTTAAAGTTGTCTGGCTATCTTCACTGAGGTCACTTTCTGCACTTCTTGAAAATTCTTATTGGATGATATTTTTAAGTAAGCAATGAGAATCTGCACTTTTTGGAAAGTACAAAAAGTGTAGTTAACGAAAAGAGACCTGTGCCTCTCTGTTTATTGCATGCATTTGATCGAGACACAACATGCTCTCAATGCTCTCGTCTTATTTTCGAATACAGCTATAGCTCTTCAGAACACGTAAAACTCTTGCTCAAACGGACCTACCGATTTGGTTTTTTTGAAAAACTGTTGACTATCAAACGTTTTTACAAGTCTATCAAACGACCATTAAGTTAACGGTTGGAAGAAGAAAAAGTTTGCAATATTGTCTAATTCAATGGATACACCGATCGAGGAATCGATTGTACTGTATCGATTGAGAACTTCGAATCGCATATGGTGTTTTTTATTTTTTCTAGCAATCGGGGGACTATCAAACGTTTTTATTAGTTAATTCATAACTATTAAATGGTTCTTGATCAATTGAGCCCGTGAAAAGCTAAATACGATTAAAAACAAATGCCGGCGAACTTGACACCAGATTTTTATTTTTATTTTCTGAAAAAATTATTGACTATCAAACGTTTTTACAAAACAATCAAACGATTGGAGTAAGAAAAAGTTAAATAAATAAAAGTTGGACGGCTAACTTCACACAAGTAGCTGTATACTATGTCATCTGTAGTTTTTCACGTTGGTAACATTGTGAGTTAACCTGTCAGAAGTGAACCAGCAGATCTCGGCTGACCAGAAGACGATTAGTACACGCAATTTACGATCGAGCAATTTTATCCAAGCTCAATTTCAAAACGAAACCAAAAATTCTCGTAGACGACGTCTGTCCGGAATTCATATTCTCGGTCCACCTAAAAATAATATTCCAGAAGCGGCTTGGTATGCGGTGGTAAACATCGACAGGTGAGTGCGCGCTTATTGTCCTCGAAGCTTTTTCTTTTTAAAAATCTCGTCAAAATAAAATTAACTATGATTCCGAATATTTGATTACGTTTTATGATTATAGAGCTATAGCTTACTTTCATTAAAATAATCTTATGTAAATGAACGGTCTGATTTTTACTGCTATTTATTTCTTAAGAATATTTCCATGAGGACGACTTCATGTAACGGAATCAGTCTCATTTTCTTATTCCTATTTTTTTTTTGGGATCGCTTTTGCTTTTTAATAGATGTTTGATATCAAGTGTTTACTAATAGACTTGAACTTTTAATCTCAATATGAAGGATGAACAGAAAAAATGTTTATAAATTAAATAAATATAAGATTGGCTAATTATTCTATGGAATAAAAGAAGCATATTTATATAAAATAAATAAGCAATTGACAAAATCTAATTCAATTCGGTTATTTTGCATTGTCAGAATACCCTATTGAATTAATATATGATCGTATCCATTGATTAGTCACACATATATTTGTATATAAGTATATAGATTAATGTATATATACATATATAGGTAAATATAAATATATTCCCCATATTATTACTTTGTAATATTGATTTTGAATGATTATCTGTTTTTTAACAATGATTAATTATCTGCATAATAATTGTTAAATATAAATTTCTTTCTTAATAAACTTTTTAAATGTCACATATGCAATACTTACCATTTAAACGGTACAATAGAATTTTCAATGGTTAATATTATTACTAAAACTCTTTTTCAGTGCAGTAAGAAGTATGTAAAGTATAATCAGGATAAAGGTAATTTAAGTGGTTTTTGTGATTCTACACTGCAAACTATTTATCATTGAAACCCAGTTTGCTCTGTTTTTTAATACCATTCTGTATGAATGTATTTATGTAAAGAAGGCCAATGTACAGTTAGTAGTTTGTTCCTCAATCAATTTTTTAACATATTAGACTTTCCAGGAGAATCGTAGTAGCAAGTAGTAACACTGACGCTGACCAGACAAGCTCACAAGAATAGGATGTCAGGGCATAGAGGCTCTGGTGGGGCTGGGAGTCACCAAGGTGGTCCTCCAGGGCTTAAACAGATAGATCTTGATCAAATTTGGGGTGATTTGAAGGAAGGCATAGAGCAAGTCTATAACAGACAATGTATGTCCAAACCAAGATATATTGAGCTCTATACGTATCCTTTGCAAATCTTCCTGTGATAACTATCTTGATATAAAAAGATTTTCAATTTATTCTGTCCTTACTACTACATAATTATTATCATAGACATGTGTATAACTATTGCACGAGTGTACATCAACAGCTTACAAGAACTTCTACAAAAAGTAAAAAGGGCCAAGTTACAGGTGGCGCACAACTGGTTGGTTTGGAGTTGTACAAGCGTCTTCGAGATTTTCTTAGGAATTATCTTATTAGTCTACTGAAGGTAGAAAATATTCGTAGGTGTATACCATGATAAACATACAAGGCACTCAAGCTAATATTATTTTTCTTTTCTAGCATGGTATCGACTTGATGGACGAAGATGTTCTTCAATTCTACACGAGACAATGGGAAGAGTATCAATTCAGCAGTAAAGTCTTAAATGGTGTGTGTGCTTATCTAAATCGTCATTGGGTCCGTCGGGAATGTGAAGAAGGGCGTAAAGGAATATATGAGATCTATCAACTAGCGCTAGTTACGTGGCGAGACAATTTATTCAAGCATCTGAACAAACAAGTATGTTGCTAAAAAATTATAAGGAAAACATGTTGCGTTACAGATTAATTGTAAAAGTCGATGTCATTATAAAGAATATTACGCTTAGGTGACTAATGCAGTATTGAAGCTGATTGAACGAGAACGGAATGGTGAAACGATAAATACGCGTCTGGTTAGTGGAGTAATTAATTGTTATGTTGAGCTAGGTCTTAACGAGGAAGATCCTGGTGCCAAGGGACAGAATCTTACAGTTTATAAGGATTCCTTTGAAAATGTCTTCCTTGAAGACACTGAACGTTTTTATACTCGCGAAAGTACCGAATTTCTTCGTCAGAATCCAGTTACAGAATACATGAAAAAGGTAATTTTATTTATTCTATTTATTGTCTCCTAATTTTGTTAATGCCATTTTTCTTAATAATCACTTCCTAAAATAAATACTTAATAGGCTGAACAAAGGTTACTGGAGGAACAAAAACGCGTTCAGGTTTATTTGCATCAGACAACCCACGAGAGATTAGCAAAAACGTGTGAGAAAGTTTTGATTGAAAAACATCTGGACATCTTTCACTCGGAATTTCAAAATCTACTGGATGCAGACAAAAATATTGACCTAGGAAGGATGTATCAGTTGGTTGCGAGGATACCAAATGGTCTTGGTGAGCTGCGAAATCTTCTTGAGACTCACATAGCCAATCAGGGTCTGGCAGCCATTGATAAGTGTGGTGATTCAGCCGCAAATGTAAGTAAATTATGGGATGTTATTTATCTGTTTTTTTTTTCTGCTAATATGAGTTTAATTATAATCTTGACATGTATCATGCATTTGTTCGTTATATAGTGTTTTCTCTTTTTAAAGGATCCTAAGGTATATGTCAACACAATATTAGAAGTTCATAAAAAGTACAACGCCTTGGTCTTGGTAGCATTCAACAATGATAGCGGCTTCGTAGCAGCTTTAGATAAGGCTTGTGGTCGATTCATTAACAGCAATTCAGTAACTAAAGCTGCAAATAGTAGCAGCAAATCTCCGGAACTTTTAGCAAGGTATTGCGATCTGTTGTTAAAGAAAAGCAGCAAGAATCCTGAAGAAGCTGAGCTGGAAGATACACTTAACCAAGTTGTGAGTTTTTTATATTTGTAATCTTTTTTTCGCCGTAATATGATTTGCTTACTGACGATTGATGCTTTTCTCATATAATTAATAAAAATTGTGCTTCAACGAATAAAATACTTTCAGATGGTTGTATTTAAATACATAGAGGACAAAGATGTATTTCAAAAGTTTTACAGCAAGATGTTAGCGAAGCGATTAGTGCAGCATATGTCCGCTAGCGATGACGCTGAGGCTTCTATGATCTCGAAACTGAAACAAGCCTGTGGATTCGAGTATACTTCAAAATTGCAACGCATGTTCCAGGTACAGTACTCCTTTTGATCTCTTTTCTTTTGTGCTTATCCTTAGTCATTTCCAGGTTCTTATCAGTTATCCAAGAATGTTACAAGAGTTAGGGCGGGTCTCGTGCGTTTAAATTAGCTTTCAAAAATAATGCAAATGCTTTGAGTAATGATTTCTGATAAATGTGTAATTATAGCAGTCTGTTCGCAGGATATTGGGGTCTCAAAGGATCTGAACGAACAATTTCGAAGGCATTTGACGAACTCAGCAGAGCCATTGGACATTGACTTTAGTATCCAAGTACTGTCGTCTGGTTCTTGGCCATTTCAACAGTCTGTTACATTTTCCCTGCCTACGGAGGTGAGTTAAATATATTTTATTAGTATTTACTCATTCAAAACACTTCGTAATTATATTCTCTCCCTTATTATAGCTGGAACGATCTGTACACAGGTTCACAACCTTCTACAGTTCTCAGCACAGCGGAAGAAAACTTAATTGGCTGTATAACATGTCTAAAGGGGAATTACATACAAATTGTTTCAAAAACAGGTACTTTCTGTTATTTGTTAATCGAAAAATTTCTATTTTTACATTTAATGTTCCTTATTCGATCTTGTTTTCAGATATACGTTGCAAGCATCCACTTTTCAAATGGCTGTTCTTCTTCAATACAATGGAGCCACTATGTGGACAATACAACAGTTGCATGATGCAACACAAATTAAAATGGATTTTTTATTACAGGTGAGTCATGATGCTACGTTCAGTTATTCACTTGTTCCGGCTTAAAATTGCTGCTCAGTTAGTTTTAATACATTGAAGTATGGAGCATATACAAGGTGTTCTGTAACCTTCAAACAAGAACTATATCCATTAAATTTGGCGTGAAAAAAATATATGTCATAGCATTAGAAGTGAGAACAAATTTAGCAATGTTCTTCTGTTCGTTATTTCATCAGCTACAATCGACTTTCCCGTACTTGTTCCATCTCCAACAAGATTACAAATTATTTAAAATAAAAATATTTAAAAAATTATTCTCAAATTTAACAATTGTTGCAGCTATTTAAAAAATTATAATCAGCATTGCATTCTATGCATCTTTTCAACAAGATGTTAAAAAGTTTACAGATATCAAATTGTTTTCAGCATTAATTACTTTAATTCCCCAATGACGAATAAGTACACAATATTTCCTTATCTCCTCTGGCATATTTCTATGGATTAGAAGTGATAGAACAGCAGCTATGATCTGCTGTATTATTTTTCCTACAGGTCATTCAAATTCTTCTGAAAGCTAAATTGTTAACGGCTGCCACCGATGACGAGACGGAATTAACTCCATTATCCACAGTAGAGCTTTTTACTGGATACAAAAAGTGAGTAGTTCACTATTTTTTCATTTTATGATTCAATTTTTTAATGTAAAATTTGTCAATTTGATTTATTATAACGTGTCTACATATTTTCGTTAAATTTCTGACTTTAGAATTTCAAATGTGTTCATTACTTTTTGAAATGTTTGACACAGTTACAAATTTTCATCAGTAGTTCAAAAAATTATACATGAAATTGTCAAGCATTCATTTAACCCTTTCGTTACGATAGTCCGCACCGCGCACGCTCTCCCGTAGAACGAGGTGCCGCGCCAAAAGTGTACATACACATATATAGTATATAATATGTAGCGGGTGACTATAGTCATCCGTGATGTGTAGTGGGCGTTTTGTGACAGGTGATTTATAGTCACCCGTCGTATCGCAAGGGTTAAAAATGTCGAAAATTTCATTATCCATGAAACACGGTATGACGGTACAAACAATCAGTGATTTTATAGAGATAAACATTCTAAGTTGTGTAAATTTCGATTCTAGGAGAACTTTAATCATTGTACGTGTATGAATTAGCGAATTAGTCTAAATTGATCGACTTTTCATTATAATTGCCAAGTTTGTCGGATTTGTTCTACAGAGGTATTTTAGCGCATGTATAGTGGATTTTTCTACCATCGTCTTACATTCTTATTATCACGTTTGCTTTCCTCATTTTCGTTTCAGTATTTCTAATCGAATTTCAGCTTAATTAAATGTGAAATACAGTTAACCCTTTCAAACATCATGTTTTTCTTCGCATTTAAAATTTTTAAAAATTTGTTTTCTGGATTTCTTTTTGTTGCACAATCTGAATCGTAGGTAACAAATTTTCATAATTCAAATTATTGGAATTTGAAAATTTTGACTTCAGATTCGGATATACTGATCCAAAATACTCTTAGGAAACAAGTATAAAAGATATTGAAATTATATTTTTCGATTCAGAGTAAACAATATTAATTTTCACATATTTTTCAATAAATAAAAGTTTAATAATAAAAAAGACCCAAAAATTCGATGAAACTCCTTAAACTTACTTTAAACTGTCCTAAATATTTATTAAATTTACCGAAATACCTAAGTATTTACCTAAATTTTCCTTTTAATATTGAACATAGTTTAATATATTAGGGAAACTGGAGAGAAATCCATTATTTTACCTTTTTGTTAAGATAAAAAATAATGGATTTGTGTCCGGACCCCTAATAAAATGAATTTCATCTTTAAAAAAGCACGTATTTTTATACTTTTTTTTCTTTATATTATAGTACTATTTTTATTAACAATTAGTAACTCTTTATATTTTTTGTACACTTACTCATATTCTAGGGACATTTTTGAAACAGAAAACCGGGTTTTAATGTCAATAAGTTAGCTAAAAAATTAAAAACTGAATAGATGAAATGTATGCATGCATGTATATGGGTTAATGAATGAAAAAAAATATATAGAATAATAGTAAGTTTATCATTTTATTTGTATTTGCAACCGACTTTATGATGAACACCAAAGCTTAACTGCCTAATCGCATTCTACAAGAATCTAGGTGCATTTTTAATTGATGATCTACATCATATGGACGGCAACCATGTGTTTTTTATGTATTTTTAAGCAGGGGAACTTTGAAGTATTCATCTATGCAGATGGCAATCGTGAAAATTTTGATTGCACAATTTTAAGCCACTTACAATTTTTCTGTTCGTCCATATTCTTGCGGCGATATATTTAAAAGGTTCTCTAGAATAAAATTTATCAATGCGTTAGCATTTCCATTGTGTTTTTCAAAGTACGTAAAAATAGCATGATTTTGTATTGCAAATCACATCGCTTAGAATTATGATCATGATTATGCAAAAACAATGCATAATTTTAAGTAGTTTCTTGTTCTAAAACAAAAATCGATAAGTTTATGCATTGATAATTTTTACATTGGACAACTTTTTACGCTTTACACTGCAAGATGAATACAAAATTTTTAAGTGTCTTATGGCTAAGTTTTTCACGTTCGGATAAAATTTATCTTGCGGATAAACTCCTAAAACATTAAAATAATTGGTTAGCTGGGGATTTATCCGCAGGAGAAGAAATTGGCCATTAAACCTGCCAAATCGAAATGCTTACTATTGTCACTTTCATAGAGGAATATTCCGAAGTTCCCTTGCTTAACACTAAACTACCATCGACCGGTCATTTGACCGTTTTAAAGTCAAAAATACGTTTATAAAAAATTGTTGGCATGTTTAGTGTTAAAAATGTGAACACAGGCCCTTGTAGGCACCGGTGAAAAGAGAACCCATTAATATATTTTAGTAACGACAACGTTTATTCATGTGTGTTGCACGTTTCGAAAAACACAAACAATAATATCACAGTGGTTAACAAAACAACGTAGATGCAACGTTCGTGATCGTGACATCCTTGGAATGTTTTGTTCCGACAAAAAATGCCAAAAGAAAACACATGGTCATCATCTTTATGATGTAGACTAACAATTAAAAATGAAACTAAACTATGAAACGCAATTATTCGGTTACTTATTATTCTCTTCTGATTCTAAACGCCTTTTAGAGAATAACTCGCTCGCTTACGGAAATAGAGCGAATAGAAAACTTTCGTGTTTTGAAAAATAATAATACAATAAAACTTAAAGCAGGTTTAATAAAATTTATAAACTAGTTCAATAAAGATTCATTCGTATAATAGACTCTAAAAGAATTTTATATAAATCTTAAGAATTAGTATCATTTAACTGTAATTAAGTTCGCACGTATGCGGAACCGATGCCACATCCTTGACCAAGTACGGGATTTAGTTACCATTACTATCTAGCACTACTGCTTTTTTTTCTGCAAAATATATATAATTATATTGAATAACGTATGTTTGTGGTTATATAGTATCTCATGCATTTTATATCTTCCATTCCATAAATATTATACGTTTGTAATATGTTTAAACCAGTTGGATATCATTGATGCCTTAAGGGAGGAGGGAGATACATGTACATACAATAGAAGGCCAAGAATAAGCCAATTTTGTGAATTTTTTCATATAAATTTTTAATTAATATATTTGAAATATTACAACCTTAATGTAAAACTTTTTTTCAAATTTTTTGAAATTTGTACAATATATAATAGCGCAGATATACTACATTCTGTAAAGCAGGTTAAAGCGGAGGTGCCCTATTACTGGGATCTGTATCGTCGGCAATTTTGATCTGTAACAACGAGCCCGATAACGATGTTCTTCATAAACATGTATTATTCGTAGTTGAACCTATGAAATAAGAGAAAATTTCGAAATTCATAAATTTGTAAGTTTTGCAACAAAAATTCGAGTTTTTTGTGAATATTTTTCTTTTTTTTTTTGCATTAAAAAAGTATTTTTGTCAATAATTTTTTGGAACATGTAGGTTTAACTTCGAGGTATTTGTATACTATAGATATGTGAAAAATTTTAGCTAGATCGGTCAAGTATTTTTTTTGAGTTATTTTTTTCACGAGTTTCAAAAATGTTACTTTGAGAAAAACGCGCTTAAAGTTTCGATTAACATGGAACGTGCTGAGAGGCCGGCGCAGATGAGGATCCTTCTTAAGCTATAACATTAATATTACGCTGACTTTCAATTTCAAACTTTTTAGGTGTATTCTACACATAATTTACTACATTAAAAAAAAAAATTACAATTTTCTTGATCCTTTACATATATCTCCCCCCTTAAAAGCGCATCTCTGTAAACAAATATTTTTGCTGCTATGGTTCACATGACATTTATATCTCAGGGGGGTTCTTGAGGTTTCTGAATTCGAATTTGATTTAAAAATTGACAAATTTAAAATGGTGAACCCGATGACTTCTAATTCAGTTCTAACCATCGACATGCATGTAGTATGGACTACGCGATCCCTACTTTAAATCCTTTGGAACAGTGACCATTGAAATCAACAAAGAGGAAATGAGGTGGCAGCCAATCGCTCTCATATTCTAATGCTCCTATTGGCTACGTTCTTTATACTTTCGTACAACGGCTGCCAATTAGAAAGACACAGGGCTTGGCCGCCATCAGTCGCTATCTTTTTCTTTCAGCCGACCATTTTTCATATGCCTATGCGCAGTCCATATTATACGTCAATGGTTCTAACAGTTTTTTCTTCGCTGAATCTAAATTTGAGGCTAAACTATTCAAAATAAAGGTCGCATATTGGTTATTAGCGAAAATTAAAACAAATATGCAATTTTTCTTTTCAATAGACGTATAGCATATTAGAAACATTCCATTTAACTTTAATTATAAATTACTATTTTCGAGCGATTCTTCTACTTCTACACACCTTCTATAGTATGCTATTAAATAAAAAATTCAGATTCAGTTATCTAAAAAGCTGAGAATAAAATTTCGATGTAAATTTGAATTTTCGGCATTTTAGACGCCATATTGGACTGCATTCGAAATACATACATTTTGACTTTTGAGTCATCATTATCTCCGATATTCAACACCGCCAAGTGTATATCATTGCCTGAAATAAATGATTTATTGAACAAAAACATTTTTGACTAGATGCGTGAAATTTGGCTTTACAACAAGGGTTAATTTGTTGTCCTTTTGTATCACCAGTTGTCAAGAATAAATGTTTGTCATAACTTGGAATACGTTCTTAAAAGTAGATTATATGTCAGTGTGACTCCACTAGAGAATTGACAGACCCCAGTAAATGGATGCTTTTACGTAAGTTATAATATATAGTGATTTTATCATGGGTGTCCGTTCGTTAGAGGCATATTTTAAAGAGTTCATTTACTGGTGTATGTACTCTACTATGTGGTACATTATGATTTTATAGCTAAAATCTAAATGTAACATTTCTTTTAATGTTTGTATGCGTCTTATTATGACCCAAAATGCTAAAACTTGAACAAATTTCACGTTGTCACTAATATCTGGAACGTAACACAATTTCGTTTGAATATAAATATTCAGTTTAATGATATAGTAGGACCTCCAGTAAGTTAACCTCTAGTAAATCAATGCGTTCCAGTAAGTTAAGAAACGAACTTCCAAAAAGTTAAGATTGAGACCGTTCTACCTGCTCGGTAGGGAGACGAGATACTCCCTCCATTTTACTACCTGTGTTGAAACCCTCGTGGCTGTGAAAGTGACAGAGAGGTAACACGGAGGCAAGCTTCGTGCGAGACAGAGACCAATGGTCTCTCCCCACTGTACTAATTCTCCCACTTAAGCATCGAAGGGAAAGTGGGCAGGTACTTAGGCAGATAGTAAGGGAATTAACTTACTGGAAGAGGTCTAATCGGACTAGCTCCCGAGAGGTTAACTTATCAGAGGTGCTGTACATATAAATTTTCTTCTCGGATCAAAAAAGATTATTACTTAACCCTTTCAATGTTTGCAGCAAAAAATTAAGAGTAAATATCAACATGCAAATGAAGACAGAACTCAAGGTAGAACAGGAAACAACTCATAAGCATATAGAGGAAGACCGAAAGCTTTTGATTCAGGCGGCAATCGTCAGAATTATGAAAATGCGAAAGGTCTTGAAACACCAACAACTCGTTGCCGAAGTACTCAATCAGCTGAGTTCTAGGTTCAAGCCGAGAGTTCACGTCATTAAGGTAAATATATAATTAAACCCGAAAATGTAGTAAGATCATATAAGTGAAAACAAAGTTTCCTTGCATTGGAATCAATCAAATGTTTAATAACGATATTCTTTCAGAAATGTATAGATATTTTAATTGAGAAGGAGTATCTGGAGAGAACAGAAGGTCAGAAGGACACCTATAGCTATCTGGCATGATCTGCCGAATCGATACAGCGATACAGCAGTAACCATATACAACAGAAAAGAACCGGGGACTGTGACCCCACAATGCTAATGTTGCAGCACACCTTACGATATTTATTTATGTCGCAGCTAATTCTTTCCTATTCTTTTGTTCTTAGCTCTTTTTATTTCCTTTTTTGTTCTAATCGTGTTCCGCCTCCCCCTGTTTAATCCTGCATATGGAAGTCATTGTACCCTGTGTTGTGTCCGACCGCATTTAGAAACTGGTTTTTATAATTGTTAATAAAATTATTTAATAGTCATGCCATAGAAGTGTTTGCAAAACGCCTCTGTCATTTATTCTTCATTTATGATTTTCTTTTCAATGCGCTCCGCTATACTTCTGATCAATGGGAATAAAATCAATGTCCCTTCTTATACCTAATTTCAAGTTCATTAAAACCAGTCTCTGAACAATACTTATTGACCAATAATGGTACTATTTTCGTTTGTTCATTTCATCTTATTACTTTCGAACTTCATTAATTATTCATTATTATAATTTCCGTTAAATAATTTGATACTGCAAGATTATTTAATAAAAGCAAGGTGTTATAAGTCTTTTATTTAGGTTCTTTCAAAGACGAACAGGCTTTTTATTGTAACACAGTTAAGTTTTTTCTCCGTGCTTTAGTGGGTTTTTTTCTAGAGACATTAAATGTGAAACATGGGTCTTTTGAGTGGCATTTGTTGTAACAATAATCACTCGATTTTTTTTAGGAATTCCTTTTTTTCTTGTTTAACTGTTCAGCCACCTTCTTTATATGCTAAAAACCGGTTTACCTTGACTCAAAATTCACAGAAGTCTTGCTTTCGAGAATAACATTTAAGACCAATCAATTTTTTAACAACTTGAAAATCATCATTTAGGCCGCCATTATATCTGCTTCATTTTCATACATTTTACGATTAAAACTTTAAAATATACTTAAATGAAGATCCCCGTATAAGGAAAGTGATAAAATAAATATTTTAACGAATTAATGAAAATAACGGACAAAATGGTCTTGCTTCTCACGTTATCATTCCGTGTACCTGTACACACATGAAATAGTTGAACGAACAGTAGTCTTCAGGATAATGAGATGAAGTTGTATTTACCGTTATATTGCGACACTATTGTCGCCGAAGTGCTGGTGTATGTGAAAGGGAAGGAAGATTCAAAAAACTTGTTTTTGTGTTCCCATAAGTTCTTATTTCATATCCTTCCCTGCACATTAACAATAATTTTGTACGGCACCTCGTTCAATTGTTCTGTTCGTTTTCTCCGGCACAGAGAACCTGTTACCAGATGAACTTCACAAAATTTTCTAGGAGGTGGGATCAAAGTATTATCAAAATGCGTGGGTTCAATAACATTCTTGTTCTTCTGTCTTCTTTCTAAAATCTAGTAGCTGACATCGTGCAATAAAAATAATAAATAAGAGAGCGCACACCAGATGTTATAGTTTTAAGAAACAGCTTGATCACACTCCGTTGTTGCGTCTAAACGCGTATTGAAGAATCTCGTTCTGATCCGAAGAATGGCGCGCGAATTACAATACGTTTTATTCTTAACATGGTGAATTAAACAAGATTTTTGGCAAATGCTACAAATCAGAAAATGTTCGAAGGTCGCAGAAAAGGAAAAGTTGTGCTCTTGCTTCGTTACCGAGAGGTGAAAAACAGCAAAAAAGACAAGAACTATGGCGAGTATTACTTCGTGTCCACTAGATTTTATTATAATTTTTTTTTAATATCTGGAAAATATGCGATTTACAAATATAAAAGAAGTCATGAGTTTCGCTATGTTTAAGTGCACAATGGGGTCAATTCCAAGCTGTTACGCTGATTGACATGATTTTTTAAAATTAATAAAAAACTACAATATTGACACGCTGATCTGATATGCTATAAGAGAGTCGTTTTATTTATGACGATGGAAGACAACTAAGAAATGGAATACGCGACATAGAGTGGGAAACAAAATATTGAAAAATAATAGTAGCGATACTGTGTTTTACAATCTCATGGCACAGCGAGGGTTTTGACTAAATAGCTAGTCTCTAGAAAAGGTCTTAATTTTTACGTATTTTAATATATGAGATGTACATCAAGATATATAATATACAGGATTGTTCAGAAGTACTGCACTAATACGAAGGTAGTTACGGCATATAAATCAAATTGACAGGCTCAGTCAATCATTGCAATGCTCCTGAATAACCCTATATACCCGGTTATTCAGCACAAATACACCCGATCAATATGGTATTACCATGTGAGCTGATGTGCTAACTTCTGATGGTGCGTTTGGGCTGAATAACATGATGAATTCGTGAGGAGACGATCCCTTAAAGTGGAGCAGATGTCGCGGTCTGGCTATATGTATATTATATTGCGAAGCAAAAAAAAATGAAGTAACTATATGAAGTGTCGATTGTCCCTCAAATTTGATTAGTCTCTTAACTGATCAATAGGCGCATAAATTCCAACGTCTCACTCTCACTGCTATGTCACTACAGGTTGAGTCGTATCGCGTGAGAAAAATACTCATAGAATGCGTGATTTCGCGGGTTAAGAAAGAAAAATATATACTTGTTACAACTTCAATAAGCTGTGGTATAAGCAATTCCATTTGATTTAAAAAAAAATATAATTCTGGCATTTCAATTATATCAGCCATAGTCCTTCTACAAATTCTATTTTAACTTACTAGCGACCAAGCATCCGATTTTGTCCCGGTCTTGCAAAAAATCAAACCAAAGCTTTACTTATTCTAGAAAATTTTGAAAAACTTCGTAGTTATACTGCAACATTTATGTATTGAGGTGGAAAAACTTGTTTCCACAAAACAATTTTTTTGTTTATACGAACAATTCTTTATCAGCAGCTGTTTAACCCGGTTTAAACAATTTACATTGAGCAATGTCTATTTGCAAAAACTTTCGAGGTAAAGCTATCATAATTACGGATCTGAAGTAAAAATTCAAAAATAAAAAATGGCTGACCCTAAATAGTCATATTAAAAATTGAAATTGTTTGATCCACATGAAACTTAGTTCTTGGAAGATTTTACGGTCGCTGGTTCTGAATTTGATATCAAAATATCATTAACATTTTTCATGATAGCATTGACATCAATAACGTTTTTTCTATTAGTCGCCAACTCATCGTTGACGTTGCACAACTTTCATCACGAGGAGGCCGATGAATGGTGCAGGTTACTGCTACAATAAAGATCTCAATATCAAAAGTCTTTTTTGTGAAGTTTCCTCACTTTCAGCCTCATTCGTGTGGCAACTTATATATACCAATGCCTATTCCATCCCCCCTTAATGGATGTATTGACGTTTTGTACAAATCGACGAGATTGTAATTCTTTATTAGTAGTTTTTACCTCATGTGAAAAAGGAACATATGTAAATAAATCTGAAATCATTAAAAAAAAACCTCAAAAGCAGAATTTTATATTTCTAGAGGGCGCATTATGAACTTGGAAATTAGAGTCCCTCTAGTAAGAGTCCGGCCAATACCCGGAAGGGACGCCATGTTTTGGGCTCGTTTGGAGCCGCCATGACATTGCGCGCGCATTTTCAAACTATCAATCTTTACCATCAAGAGACTCGATCGAGTCTCGCGCCAAGTACAGGCAACCCGCCATACAGGGCTTAACACTACCCCCGCTACACAATGCGAATCCCTCCCATATACGTATTCACACACACACATCCTATCTTGGAAAGAGCCCTCAAAATGGCGGAGCCAATCAGTAAGAGGCCCACCGTTGGCCGGACGCTTACTAGAGGGACCACGGTCTTACATACAGGTCTTGCAACTCGCCCAATTTTCAGCGGTGGGGGTAGACGTGTTATTGAAGCACGGCACATTTTAAATTTTAGTCACAAGCGTCGCTGTGATCGAGCGACCCTTTGTCTGTATTCAATACAATATCGTAGTGTTTTTAGACACTTCAAGAAATGGAATAATAGATGCTGTTAATAATACAAAAAAAAAGGATGCAAAGTCTATCTTAGCACGTAGCTTCTGGATAATTCTCATCTTTTTTTTTACTACAAGAAGAATAGTTCTATCACTCAATTTATTCTCGATCAACTGCAGTATCATCTTGTGAACAATAGCATGACTAAACTAAATAATGAACTAATGACTGAACTTGATGCTGAACATCCTTGGACACTACCAGGCATGTGCATAACGTTTTAGTTCGTCACCACTATATTTTTAGCCTCTATTTTATATAAATTTGTAATTTATGAATTTACTTTATTTCAATTTATAATTTATATAAAAAATATAAATTACAAAAATTAATTTAAATAAAGGTTCTGAGAATCGAACCGGCGAAAGCAAGATTATGAAACCCTTCCTAAACTACTCCGTCAGTACGACTACTTATGTATTTATCACAGAAAACGTTAATGCCTATCGAACTTTGTTCAGATTTGCAGAATTTCGGGTTTGCTTGGGTTCTGGATGAACGTTAATTTCATTATAGCGAGTAAGACCGTGATCTAGTCCTGTCTCCGTCCCGCAGTCTTCTTCTTCTTCTTCTTTTATGTATGTTGGCACTAGTTAGGACCCTAGTCCCTTACAAGCGGCCACAAGATTATTACAAAATGGAGCGTTTCTATGGGGTATTTAGCGCGAGTATCCCACGGCGATCTGAAACAGAGAAAGGATCACCTCGGTGACCAATCACCGAGGAGATCCAGCCCGCCAGAGCCCGAGGGCTCACAAATCCCCCAATGAGGAAGTAATTCATGCAGGGAGCCAATAAGGAGATAGATAACGGAGCAAGGAGATAATGTTATTGGGATGGATAGTAAGTGTGGAGCCGACGAGGACAACAAGGTTAGTAATAGACTGAATTGTTTTTCTAGAGCTTGTAGAACGTAGTTTTAAATAGATATGTTAGCATTGGTGAGAAAGTTGTGTACTGATTCGAGAAATTTAGGGTGCATGCGACTTAGGTAAGAAGCAATAGAGTACGTAACAGGGAGCTTGGCTTTGCGGATAGAAAGGAGTAGTTTAGGCCTGAGGTGTGAGAAACGGCGACAATGCCACAGGACATGGTCAACCGTTTCGGAGCCCCTGCCACATGGACATCGATCGGAGCACAAAATGCCTTTGCCATGGAGACTTTCGGCCTTATTGAAGCACGGCACATTTTAAATTTTAGTCACAAGCGTCGCTGTGATCGAGCGACCCTTTGTCTGTATTCAATACAATATCGTAGTGTTTTTAGACACTTCAAGAAATGGAATAATAGATGCTGTTAATAATACAAAAAAAAAGGATGCAAAGTCTATCTTAGCACGTAGCTTCTGGATAATTCTCATCTTTTTTTTTACTACAAGAAGAATAGTTCTATCACTCAATTTATTCTCGATCAACTGCAGTATCATCTTGTGAACAATAGCATGACTAAACTAAATAATGAACTAATGACTGAACTTGATGCTGAACATCCTTGGACACTACCAGGCATGTGCATAACGTTTTAGTTCGTCACCACTATATTTTTAGCCTCTATTTTATATAAATTTGTAATTTATGAATTTACTTTATTTCAATTTATAATTTATATAAAAAATATAAATTACAAAAATTAATTTAAATAAAGGTTCTGAGAATCGAACCGGCGAAAGCAAGATTATGAAACCCTTCCTAAACTACTCCGTCAGTACGACTACTTATGTATTTATCACAGAAAACGTTAATGCCTATCGAACTTTGTTCAGATTTGCAGAATTTCGGGTTTGCTTGGGTTCTGGATGAACGTTAATTTCATTATAGCGAGTAAGACCGTGATCTAGTCCTGTCTCCGTCCCGCAGTCTTCTTCTTCTTCTTCTTTTATGTATGTTGGCACTAGTTAGGACCCTAGTCCCTTACAAGCGGCCACAAGATTATTACAAAATGGAGCGTTTCTATGGGGTATTTAGCGCGAGTATCCCACGGCGATCTGAAACAGAGAAAGGATCACCTCGGTGACCAATCACCGAGGAGATCCAGCCCGCCAGAGCCCGAGGGCTCACAAATCCCCCAATGAGGAAGTAATTCATGCAGGGAGCCAATAAGGAGATAGATACGATTACCTCGGTGACCAATCACCGAGGAGATCCAGCCCGCCAGAGCCCGAGGGCTCACAAATCCCCCAATGAGGAAGTAATTCATGCAGGGAGCCAATAAGGAGATAGATAACGGAGCAAGGAGATAATGTTATTGGGATGGATAGTAAGTGTGGAGCCGACGAGGACAACAAGGTTAGTAATAGACTGAATTGTTTTTCTAGAGCTTGTAGAACGTAGTTTTAAATAGATATGTTAGCATTGGTGAGAAAGTTGTGTACTGATTCGAGAAATTTAGGGTGCATGCGACTTAGGTAAGAAGCAATAGAGTACGTAACAGGGAGCTTGGCTTTGCGGATAGAAAGGAGTAGTTTAGGCCTGAGGTGTGAGAAACGGCGACAATGCCACAGGACATGGTCAACCGTTTCGGAGCCCCTGCCACATGGACATCGATCGGAGCACAAAATGCCTTTGCCATGGAGACTTTCGGCCAAGTAGTGGTGATTGACTCTGATTCTGGTGAAAACGGTTATAACAGAGCGACTTAAATTGGAGTGTACGAACCAAGGCGTTTTAGCTGTAGAATAGCAGTGATTAAAGTAAAAAAGTCCCTTTAGATCCTGATGATTCGAGTAGAATGCTAAGCAGGCTTCTGATGCCCAGTTTGATACAACGGGTAGTAGGTCAGTATATGGAAGACTGTGGTTTAAGAATGTACCGTTTGTGATAGCTTTTTTGGCGAGAAGATCAGCCGTGTCGTTTCCTTGAAGATTCGAGTGACCCGGAATCCAAAAAAGACGGATAGACTGCTCGTTTAAAGAGGCCTGTCTTAGATTTTGTTTGATCAAGTATATGAAATACGAGTGAGATTCGTCCAGATTAAATGACTGCAGGGCTTTCAAGACACTTTGTGAGTCTGAAAAAATAATTGACGTTGCTATTTTCTTGTCTAGGATAAAATTTGTTGCATGATAAATTGCAAGGGCTTCCGCCGAAAATATCGAGGCTTGAGTAGCTATTTTGGCTTGAAAACATATATTGAGAGACGGGCAGTAGACGCTAAAACCTGTAAAAGGGCCATCCGGATTTTTCGAGCCATCAGTATAGAAGAGTTGTGTACTGATTCGAGAAATTTAGGGTGCATGCGACTTAGGTAAGAAGCAATAGAGTACGTAACAGGGAGCTTGGCTTTGCGGATAGAAAGGAGTAGTTTAGGCCTGAGGTGTGAGAAACGGCGACAATGCCACAGGACATGGTCAACCGTTTCGGAGCCCCTGCCACATGGACATCGATCGGAGCACACAATGCCTTTGCGATGGAGACTTTAGGTCAAGGAGTGGTGATTGACTCTGATTCTGGTGAAAACGGTTATAACAGAGCGACTTAAATTGGAGTGTGCGAACCAAGCCGTTTTAGCTGTAGAATAGCAGTGATTAAAGTAAAAAAGTCCCTTTAGATCCTGATGATTCGAGTAGAATGCTAAGCAGGCTTCTGATGCCCAGTTTGATACAACGGGTAGTAGGTCAGTATATGGAAGACTGTGGTTTAAGAATGTACCGTTTGTGATAGCTTTTTTGGCGAGATCAGCCGTGTCGTTTCCTTGAAGATTCGAGTGACCCGGAATCCAAAAAAAAACGGATAGACTGCTCGTTTAAAGAGGCCTGTCTTAGATTTTGTTTGATC
>NW_014333383.1:0-590 GCF_000341935.2 Cephus cinctus
ACCGAGATGGGACAAGGTATGGAAATGGATCATTTTTTTCAGAAGAAGAAGAAAACAATGTATAAAGATACTATTATATGTATATATTTTTTCATTTAGTACATTATTAATGCTGCTGCTGCTGCTGCTGCTGCTACTGCTGGTACTACGCTACTGCTACTACTACTTCTATTGTTCTTCACATTACTGTAAAACCAAACAATTTTTGTTATAATCAAATTAAAATTAGTGAGAAAATAAAAGACTGAAAAATACTTATAATAATTCTTCAATGCTTACCTTATACTCTTCTAAACCAAGTTTGATTGCTATATACTTCTTTGATGGCTGTAACACCATTAATATCAATTACACACAACACCTGGTTTAGAGCACTGCTCATTCGTAACGCATTTTCGATCGCGATACGAGTACTTTGTTCCAATCCATTTTCTAGCCATTCGACAGGAACGTAAATGTATGGAAATAATTCAACGTAATAACTTTCCTCAGCCATTTTTGAACTGAGTCGTAGCGGCTGCAAGCGTCATTTTTAAAGCGTGCTCCCTACCTCTACCTCTCTATGTGACAAAGAGTGCGAGCGACTTCTG
>NW_014333383.1:753-920 GCF_000341935.2 Cephus cinctus
ATATGCAATAACGTAAAGCATACGTTGTCTTTATTTTCAATTTTTACATCTTATACAATTACATTACATACATCTTACATTCTATAACCCCACGGTATAGTGTCGGTCGTACCAGGAAGAATGACCCTCTTGTCGTCATTCCAGCTCAGTGCTATTTTTCTCTGTTG
>NW_014333383.1:1124-2744 GCF_000341935.2 Cephus cinctus
ATGATGCAAAAGACATTGAATATAATCATTAAAGGTAATTGTTTTCAATGTGGAGGCCTTGACTCATTTCACGCGTTTTTTATCTTTGCTTTCACCTAAAATTTTGAAAGAGTGAACATATGAACAGATTGTTTTGTATTAAATTATTCTATCAAAATAATCCTTTTATCAGGCATTTCATTCATTAAATTATAATTATATATATATATATATATATTTTAGTGTATGGGGCACAAAAATTTTTGATATTTTTAGTAATAGTTCAATTCTATTAAATATAATAATTTATATTATTTAATAAAAATTAAAATTAAATTTTTTTAACCAAAATACTCAGGAATTGATGAATGGGTTTATTGAGCTAAAATTTAAAATTTAGCTAAAATAATAAGTTAATGAAATTAAATTTTTTTAACCAAAATACTCAGGAATTGATGAATGGGTTTTTGAATTAAAATTTAAAATTTAGCTAAAATAAGAAGTTAATGAAATTAAATTTTTTAACCAAAAAGTGTTATGTTAGTGTTAGTGTTTTGTTATGTGTTAGTTCATATGTTTATAAAATTTTTCAATAATTTTGCTCGCAATCCTACAAATTCAATCATAATTTTTCCATTATTTTCATCCTTCATTAATCCTAATACTTTTTTATTTGCCAATGGTATATCATAAACGTTATTCGGAGGGTAGTCTGAGGTGTCAAATTTATCTAAGTCACGTTTAATATACTCATATATATTGGGAACGGTAAAGTAGTATATTAGACTATCGGTGTCGGTATACATCAATTTAGCTCTATCACCAAAAGTATTTTTTATATAGTTGTAGTGAAAATCGTATATGTACGTTTTAGAAATGTCTAGAATGGAAAATCCTGCGTATATCGGTTTATTGAATTTAATTTTTGTTCGATTTAATTCTACTATGATCATATCTTCATCAAATACGGTGCAGCTATGAAAATTTGGTTTTGCAATCAGAGCCTTTGCTCCATACGCTCCGTCCCACCTAGTAACCAGTCTAACGTCCTTTTGTTTTCTGACATTTTCCATTGTTTTTCCGAAAACCGAACTGTTCATATGTTTATAAAATTTTTTTTCAAAATCATTATTCGATTTTTATCTCATTTCGGTGTTAAATTCTATATACTTTTTGAGCCACGGTGCCTATTTAAATTTTAGAACACGATGAATTTTTGTTAACTTTAAACCTAATCTCAAACACTGTTTCAAGTTCTTATAATGAATGATGTATCTATTTTTAGGGAGGAGCTAGTAACTTTTCCTTCACATTTGGATTAAACCAATGACTGATGTCTGTGGACGGTTTGAAGCTCGATCGGATACTCCAAATCAGTTTCGAATAGGTAACCCATAAGCGAGTCATCGGGAATATTGCGAATATCCAATTGCTCCAAATTTTCTTCCCATTCGAATGAGCTTACTGGTAAAGATTGTTTATGAAGGTCTTGGAGCTCGATAGGATACTCCAAATCAATTTCGAATATATGTATAACCCGTAAGAGAGTCATCGGGAATATTGCAAATATCCAGTTGTTCAAAATTTTCTTCCCATTCGAATGAGCCTACTGGTAAAGATTGACTCATAGCTGCACCGTAT
>NW_014333383.1:3354-3817 GCF_000341935.2 Cephus cinctus
AAGGAGAACATCGGTTTTCAGATACAAATCAGAATATTCGCCTAATGTTTCAATGCAAAAAGTTTGCCAAACATTACAAGCGTGGTCATAATCTGATTCTGAGATTCCTTTGTTATTTAATTTTGAATAAAATTCTTCTTTTACAGGTAATTGATCCTCTTTGAGTTTTTCCCAATTATCAATATATTCGTAGGGAAAAACACCTTTTCTAGTCAATAAATTAAACTCCTCTACATTATTACAATGTCTACGCATAATTAATTTCTTATCATTTTTCAAATAAGATGTTAATTTTTCAATACTACTCGGCATAAATCTAAACGAATCAATAAATCGATAATTTACAATCGTATCTTTGACGTTCTGCGTAAAAGATATATATCTTTCTTTGTTTACTGGTAAGAGATTCATTGAACCCTCGAAAGATGTAGCTAGAGCTCTAATCAAGAAGTGTGAATCATAA
>NW_014333383.1:4627-5443 GCF_000341935.2 Cephus cinctus
ACAATCGAGTCTATGTTTTTCGAAAGAGTTTACTGTTGTAAAGTGGCATAGACATCGATCACAGAGTTTAGTATAACCATTATGTTTTGTAATTTGTGATTTTAGTAAACGGGATAGATTTCGAATCCAAGCAAAGTGATAAACACTACCGTCTTCCATGTCCACGTCATCTCCATTCGAATAAATTTTTGTTTCTAACATGAGTAAATGAATCGCTTCCTTGTTTGACTTTTGCTGACTTAGATAAATTGGTACTATCTCATGACCACTATCATACTCTATACCGTAAACGTTAATTACCAAATCATTCATCTTCTCGAATTTCGAAATGTCCTTTAAGCCAATCGGAAAATTTAAACCTTCATACCTTAGCACTGAGCTGAAGTGGGGGTACGAACCGATAACGCTTACATTATTTTTAACTGGATGAAGAGCTGCGGTGACGGACCAGAGGAAACAGTACGGATCGTTGTTTCTAATGTTCACGACTGCTTTCTTACTTTGCACCTCCTTCGGTAATTCGATGAAAGTAGATAGGCCACCATATATCGGAATGTATCTGTTGATATTTACCGCCATGTTTATAATTTCTACCAATGACCAACCAGATTCCCTTTCCTGAAAGTCTTCAACGTTGGCTAGTAACTTTTCCTTTACATTTCTGTTGAACCAGTCGCTGATATCGGTGGACGGTAGAACAACCTCGTTCTTAGTGTTGAAGAACTTTAGTTCTTCGACAATCTGACCAGCTTTCATTGTCTCGAATTTACAAGACAATACGACGTTCACCTTCAAATTTCCATCCTTTCGAAGTGC
>NW_014333383.1:5739-6364 GCF_000341935.2 Cephus cinctus
GTCCATTTTTCAATTTCTGCCGTCGATGAACCCTTCTTCAGAAGTTTATACGCTCCTTCCATAATCTCAATCAACTTTTTACACTTTGTAGAATCCATCTCGTTAATAGCAATAATACACTTCAAGGTTCGACAAACAATGATCGCTGCGTATCATCGAAGGGCCTTTTATACGAAGGTTTCAAGGATTTCCTGGAATTTTTTTGCATCGGTTCGAGCGATAAGACACCTACCCGAATTGCGAAATCGAGAACGCATTTTCTAGAATATTCAGTTACAAGTAACGACGCAACTACATCATAAAATTAGTTTGCAAGGAAAATCCTTTGAGATAGCATCTGTGAAACTTAACCTAAAAACGGGGCATTCGCATGGGAAAGAAGGAGAACGAGAACGAGCCATGAGGGCGAGAGAACAGTTTCGACGAGATCGGTTCCATGAATGGGTACGGAGCGCGGATCTACCTGAAAGACGCGACCCTATTACTTTCGATAACAACAACACATTATTCGGAATCAATGAAAATTCTGCACGACCAAATCGTGATAACGCCGCGGGAGACTCTTCTGGCAATACAACCTCGAATCAAGGTCAAACAGAAGGATCTGAAAGAGGAAATCGAGCAA
>NW_014333383.1:6468-20511 GCF_000341935.2 Cephus cinctus
ATGGATAATTATTCTTGTCATTGGAACCCTATACCTCAGATTTTTTGTGACAGTTCTTAGGAAACTCTCAAGGGTTAAAAAAATGGGGATGGGAGGTTTCGCAGATTTCAAGGAATCGAATCGCCTACAGAGATTCGATGTCAAGGTTCATGCATCTTCCGGAATATTCCTTAGCCCTCCGACGACGACGACGGCGACGAAGTTGCGTCGCGCGCGCTTACGAGTAATTTAACACCTTGGGGCGATGAGGGTCCGCATTCTCGACGCACGACTCTGCGAGATAACGTTCGGCATTGCGCATTCGAACAACCGATACATGGATAATTCTAGAATGACTTTGAACTCGCCGGTGCTCTCGCACGAGGCTGGGGGATAGGGAATTCGCGAAGCTTCTCAGTGGGATGAGGAAGCTGACGAATCGGGGAATGGGGGATTCTCGAAGCCTCTCAGTGGGATGAGGAGGCTGACGCGCGACCACTGCGAGATAACGTTCGAGGTCGAGTTGCCTGCCGTCCGAAATCTGCATGGGAAGGGTATCGTTTTTCCTGGAATCAACCTCGCCACAAAAGTCGCCGAAACCGCTTTTCGGCACTGCGCTCAAAGGGGATGCCGCTCGGCTCTCTCTCTCTCACTGATTCACCGATGCTACGCACTAGCCTGCGCTATGAAGTTAGGGACAAAAGTTCTGGAAAATTCCTGGAGGATTGCATCAGCGATGCTGCGCATTTCTGCGAGATAACGTTCGAGGTCAAACGGGCTGAGGGCTGACGACCGAAACCTGCACGCACGTGTACGGGTCCGTCGAAGCTTCTGGAAGGCTTACTGGGGTGGGGGGCAAGGGGCTGTCTCAAAACATCGCGCGAGAGGACCGCCGGCTCTGGGAGCGATCCTTCCCGACTTAGCACGGACACGAACCGTCGAAGCGTCCAGAATGTTCTAGAATGTTCTAGAATGTTCTAGAAGGTTCTCGATCGTGCGTAATTCCCGAAATCGAGCGCGAAATTCCCGGAATGAGACGCAAAATTCTCGGAATCGAGCAAAAATTCTTGGAATCGAGGGTTTCGGTGACGTCACTTCCGGAAATCACGACGGTAACTTAGCACGGACACCCACCTTCGAAGGTTCTGGAGTGTCGGTATTATGTCGGTGCAGGAATCTATATCCAGAACTCCCATACTTATACTACTTTTCATCTTCATCTTCTGCCTTGCTTTCACAATAAGACATAAAGAATATGCTCCATTATCAATTCATCTCCAGGGGGTCATCAAACATCAAGCCTCATTCGATGAGTTGACTAAACAGAATGCTGACTTAATAAGCATGTTAGAGAAGGCAACAGACGCTGAAGACTTGAATGAAGAGACAGCCGAAACTAGTACCGAGAATATGAACAAATATCAGAGAACCACAGAGAAAACATCTCACCTTATGAATTCGTCTCGGCGAAGTTCTGCCAAGTCCTCGCGGCGATCCAGTGTGGTTAGTCTTTAGAAGGTCAAGCAAAAATAAATTTAATTGTATCAACGATTTCATACCAACTGAATTAATTTACAGATTTCACAAAGCATAGAAAATTTCGACAACACTAAAGATGACGACGAGGAAGTTGCGACAGGAATAATGTCTAACAAAGTGTACACTGACTACTTTTCAGCAAGTGGTTCTATGTGCACGTTAGTAGTCCTTTTTCTAAATTTGATAATATCCCAGATCGCATGTAGCGGCACAGATTACTGGATTACTTATTGGACTAATATAGAAGCAGTTCGAGAAAAATCGAAGAATCAGATCATCACAACACTTACTGATACCGAATATGTTACTGCAGTGAACGACACTATTCTTTCGTTTTTTTCGCTAACCGATGAAACAGGTTTTATCACCAGAAACAACGCCATTTACATCTATACTTTCTGCATCATTTGTACTATAATATTTACTTTGTCACGTAATTTTCTTTTTATATGTGTTTGCATGACTGCTAGTCGTAATTTACATAATACTATGTTTGCTAACATACTGCAAGCCACTATGCGCTTTTTCAATACCAATCCTTCAGGTAAGTTGTAATAACTTTACGAAACTATAAAATGTATTTAGGAACTTTCAAACTATATTACGTGCTAGTATACATCTGATTTTATTACCAAAAATAACTCTATGATTTAACTTTCTATTTAATCATCAGGGAGGATTCTAAACAGATTTTCGAAAGATGTTGGTTGTATGGATGAATTACTGCCAAAGGCTTTTATAGACGCGATACAAGTTTTTCTCGTAATGATCGGAATAATAACCATGGTACTTATCGTTGACTATTGGATGACAATACCAATTGTTATAATAGCAGGGCTCTTCTACGTGTTTAGAATATACTATTTGTATACAGCACAAGACATCAAACGCCTAGAAGGAATCAGTAAGTAGTATAATATTTCTATGTTCTTACTGCAATGCTTAAAATATATGCAAAATTGCAGTGTATGAAAAACCTATATGCATATCGTGAAGTGTAAGTATCACTACTTAACAAATAAAAATATCCTTTTCACTATAATATCATAGTTCTGTGCAGTATTGAAAAGGGTATCATATCGCAACAAATAATTCCACTTTTGTCTGCCTCCAGGCAGACAAACGGTCGTAAATTAAAAAGAATCAATCAACGTTTGAGTGGAAAGGATGTTTAAAATAAAGTGTAGCAAAAAATACTAGGACCACGATTTTCGCAATAACGGTGTAACCGGGTGCGCATCCCTCTTGCGAAAATCGAGATTGCATACGGAACGTAGATGGATTGCCCTGACTCTGCGCAGCTCACAAAGTCGCCATTAGTACCATGTCAAGATTCCTAATCACCCACTTTATGCGCCAAATACCACCCAATGTAAGCTAGCTGCACTGTGCACCTGTGGTGCCCGACTAAACTGCCGCCTAGGAACCGACGTCGCCCCCGCAGTAGCGGCAAGGCACGGTCTTCGGTTATTTTTTATGAAGATAGGGCGCTCTTTTTTATAGCTCATGGATCAATTTATTTTCATTTTATTTCAGACAATTTGATAAATCGTGACAGTTTTGTATCTACACTTTCTCGTGTTCGTACATACTCGTCGTCAGGCATATCGCTCCAGTGTTACCGGGCGTTGTGGACATAGGACCTTTGCCCACCATCCGATACCGAATACGCGGACCCATCTTACGTCGCCGACTTTTCTTGCAAGTCCACACTACACGTCCACACAGCCTTGTTCACGTGTCTCTTCTTCAACTCCGTTATCTTAAAATTTCTGAAGGTCTCTTGTCACTGTTCCGTCTTCTTTCGGGCTGCCGTGTGTACCGACTTGTTAATTCCCCTCACTCTCTTTTCCGAGTATATTCACATTCTTTTCTGAATTGGCTATGCGCTGAAACAGATAATAACAAAATTTTTCTCTATCCCTGTAATAACAAAATTTTTCTCTATCCCTGTAACAGGATACCAAAATGAAAAAGTAAAAAAACAACTATTTATAGCAACATCTGTCAAGCCATGCTCAGTGTCTCTCCCACTATACACCACATCGATCAATATACGTCGTGGAATAGGCACTGTCCCAGAAGAAGTATAACTATTGCCCATACATTTGTCTTTATGAAAAGATCCTGTGGGTTTTACATTATTAGCTGAGATCGACAAGTTTGAAATTCTACCACATGAGAACATGTATTTCATATTCGAACTTCCGAATTGTGTCAGGAGGAGCTAGAGCCAGGTGACGTTTGATGTCGGTCCTTTCAATTTTGGTCCCAAAATTGAAAAATTAAAAAATTTTAAATAACCGGTCAAATTTTGAAAAACTACTATAAATTGCGCTAAAGTCAGTTCAAGGTGGTTTTTGAGGTTAATTCTTCCATTTCGGCCTTAGAATTTCAAAATAGAAAGTGAGGGGTCCCATATGACGAATCAAAATATGAAAAATTGTGTGTTTACCGTGAATTTCAGTTATGGATACTTCTTGAGGTCACTAAATACGATTACGTATTAGCTTAAAGTTCCTGGTTTTGTTTCTGTTGAAGTAAAATCGCAGGAAAATAAAATATTTTTATGTAAAAAATTTTTAATTTGTGTAAATTTAGACATCCTCCATATTAAGTTCGCCATTTTTAATTAAAACATGTTTGCTCCATATTCTAATAGAGAATCATTAAAAATCTCTGTATATCATTTTTTATCAAAATAAGACGTTAAATTCTGAAATAAAACGCTGGGTCCTTAGGGACCACTCGTCCTTGTAGGAGCAACACAAATGATAAGTTCATACACATCGTGACGTAAAATTTTGATTCACATCACAAATCAGGCGAATTTGGGCTACATTGTAGGTTCCGATGGGTTACGGGGCGTTTCATATGGCGTTGGACAAAATTTATTTTTAAAATTTGTATTGATTTCGTATTGTTCATTGTATCGTTATTCGCTTGAAGAACTAATAATTCAGGATAGTGTGTTCTTCAGGATAATAGAAATATTTGGACGATGATGAGTGACGCTCAAGTCGTAATTTGGTTATTCCTTCCAATCATAAAATCAACAAAGCTGTCTGTCCTACGTACACTTGCGCCACGGACCTGAGGATAACCAATACGGTGATAAGCGATAGTTCTGTCTTTTCCCTTCCTTCTTTCTTTTACTTGGAGTTTTTGCGTCAAAATCGTTTATTCCACGCCTCACGGAAGCATTTCCCTAGCACATGGGTGCGTGAGTCATGAACGTATCGTTTTGTATCGTATCACTTAGAATTACTCATTATTATTGTTATAATTTTTTTCTTTCTAAATTAAATTGGATCCGTCGATGGATTTTGGTTCTGATATATATATTAATAAAAAATTAATTACAAAAACAAGTTCATTTTTTAAACATATTTTCGTTGTACATATTACCAATTATATGACGAAATTCCTGCAAATGGATCTGGTTCTACATATTATGTTAGACCCTGATCTCACTCATGCGTCATTCTGTGATAAAATGACGTAATGAGCAAATGTTTTGCATAATCATGAAATATATGTATTGTGACATGTACCGTTCATAGGCGTCGCCTCCAAATAATCCGTGGTTGCTCCCAACGTGCTGTTATCAAAGAAAAGATCCGAAGATCTAATTGTTGGGCGCCAGGTGCGGCTTTCCCGCACCACCATCCCTCACCACGGCCGTTTTCAGGTTTCCCGGCGGCTCAGCCTCAGCGCACTGAAAATGGTAGAAGGGAACATGGGGGCGACGAGAGAGAATTTTGGAGTCAACGGATAGGCGCGCAAAATGATAAAACAGCGAGTAGGTTACCGTTCCGTTTATTACCATCAAATAAACGGCGGATTTTACAATACAAATCCCGTCGCGTACAGTGTGTCCTCCAACGGCGGCTCACGACTATTCCGAGTCGTGATTTCCAGCCTGCCCAAGACCTGTCCCTATTTCGGTGTCCCTACCGAATCCGCGAATCCCCTCGCGATCCTAACAGGTCTCGTTGGAGACGAGCCTTTCCTTCCTCGGGAGTGTGCCCTCTGACGTCGGTAGCCACCTGAGGCATCCGTGTGTCCGCACCACTCCCGCTCGGCTATCTTCTCGCGCAAGATATTCTCTAAATAAGACCGCCTTTGCGGTACTTACCGAGAACTGGCTGTCCCGTCAGTCCCGTAACAAATCCAAATCGTGGTGGCCGTGTCCCTTCCGCCTATCCCCGTGGTGCCGCATCCCGGCTCCACGAGGGTATACATCAAACACTCGGAATTTCACACACTCGGCCACGCACTAGCACTAGACTATCCCAAAAAAACCCGGGAGCCATGGTTCTCTGCGAGAGATCCCACCAATCGCAATCCGGGATTATCTGATAGCTCCGCTATCGCCCGAGCACGGAAGAAGGACTCCTTTTTCGCGGTTCGCCGGACGCCCGAGTCCTTACACGCGGACTCCCCGCGACACACTCTCTATCCTACCTACCGCTATTCGCGGTAGGTCAAAAATCCAAAACAAATCTCCTCTCCCGCGCCCTCCCCGCAGACCCGCAAACCGTAGCCGATCAAAGTTCCCGGGGTACCGGCAATGCGTCCTGGCGGTGGAGCACCCCTTGCGTGCGGGCTCCCAACCCAAAAGGTCTCCGTGCCTCCGCCGCCAGTCCACTAGTTTCCCCCGTTCCCTCCTCCCAACCACGGACCTACGAACTCTTTGGAGATGGAGGCTGGAGGCACTGCCGTGCTGCCGGCAGCGCGCGGAGGTGCGGGGCTTCTGTAACGTGTCGTCCTGATGGAGCACCCCTTGCGTGCGGGCTCCCAACCCAAAAGGTCTCCGTGCCTCCGCCGCCAGTCCACTAGTTTCCCCCGTTCCCTCCTCCCAACCACGGACCTACGAACTCTTTGGAGATGGAGGCTGGAGGCACTGCCGTGCTGTCGGCAGCGCGCGGAGGTGCGGGGCTTCTGTAATGTGTCGTCCTGACGCCACGTTACAGTATAAAACTCTATGAGCCAATATTTGTTATCAGCTAATCAAAATTTGTATATCTAAAAAGTAAAATCTATACTGTACTTTTAATGGAATTGTGCGAAGAATAGAGCTCTGATATTGCGAAAAATTTCAAACTGTCAACAATATCGCGTACTCATATTATAAAAAAATCATTTACTTAAATTAAAAATTTGTATTTAATGTTTAAATAATAGCGAAAAGCCCGGTATTCTCTCATGTTAACGCAACGATGAATGGGTTGACAACAATAAGAAGTCGAGGAAAAGACATTGAAAATATGCTACAAGAGGAATTCGATAGATATCAGGATACTCATACAGGAGCATGGTATCTCACGATTGCCACATCTTGTGCATTTGGTTTCGTTCTTGACTTGATTGCCTGCGCATTCGTGGCATGTGTCTGTTTCTCCTTCATCATAATGGATAATGGTATGTACATCATTTCTGCAATGTATAGTATAAAACAATACATTTTATAAACAAAAATATGACAATATTTATTATGAAGGTGATACATTTGGCGGCAACGTGGGCTTGGCCATATCACAATCATTAATCCTTACGGGAATGCTGCAGTATGGAGTGAGACAAAGTGCAGAAGTTATGGCTCAAATGACGTCTGTAGAAAGAATTTTGCAGTATACAAATCTCCCTAAGGAAGGACCAATGACTACAAGTAATCCACCACCGTCAACGTGGCCATCGACGGGTCACTTGACACTGAAAGATGTTTACATGAGATATAATAAAGATGATCTACCTGTACTTAAAGTAAGTTAATAACACTGGTAATAAGGAACTAATATAATCAAACTATGACTCTTATTTCTTACGGTCACAGAATCTTTGTCTGGACATAAAAGATGGATGGAAGGTCGGTATAGTTGGCAGAACAGGAGCCGGAAAGTCGTCTCTCATATCAGCGCTGTTTCGGCTATCAGATGATGGTCTAGAAGGAGAAATTAAACTCGACGGAATCGATATTCGATCAATTGGTTTGCATGAATTACGACCTTGTATTTCTATTATTCCACAAGAGCCGGTCCTGTTTTCCGAAAGTTTACGATACAACTTAGATCCATTTGGACGGTACCCTGACGCAGCTCTTTGGAGTGCCCTTAAGGAAGTAGAATTGAATGAACTTTCGCTAGATGACCAAGTTACCGGCGGTGGTAACAATTTTAGTGTTGGTCAAAGACAATTGATTTGTCTAGCTAGAGCTATTCTTCGGAATAATCGGATTCTAGTTCTAGACGAAGCTACAGCTAATATAGATATTCAGTAAGATCTTTATGAAAACGTACATACAGTGTAACCTCTATCCTTGCATTCTTGATTGCCGTGCGGAAGATTGCCCACATCTTGTCGACGTATGACGTCTGTGAGAAGGTAGATTGTCGCCCGATTAACGTCAGTCTCTTAACTTTGTCTCACAGATGGTTGCGGAATCAATCAGTCCACTAGACATGCAACGATAGGGGTGTACTGTAAACCAATCGATAATATACTGCAAATGCATTACGATATATTCATATTTGTAGAACCGATTCATTAATCCAACGGACCATAAGAACTAGATTTGCAAGCTGTACTGTCTTGACTATAGCACATAGACTAAACACGATCATCGATAGCGACCAAGTTTTAGTGATGGACAACGGTGCTATGGTTGTAAGTACTTTTGATATTTTCTTTCTCAAGTGTAGATTACAAATTTAGATTGAAAATTATAGAGCTTCTGAAAATGTCTAATACATTCGCTATCGGATAAAAACGTTGTGTGTGCGCGCGTGTCTTCCTATGTATTTTACCGACAAAATTCCTGACTGAGTGGTGCTCTGGTGGAATTGAATATACCAACTTTATTATACTAAGAAGTATTAAGGAGGAACAGTACTTCGTTTCCTTCCTGTGAGTAGGGTTCGAGCAAGGAAACTTCACACTTAAAAGTCGAAGTACACAAAGCATTGCCATTAAATACATTTTACTCGACAAAAGCTTCCAATAAAATATCGATTGAAAAAAAAAGATTCGATGAAGCCTACAAAATATGTGTCAGCAATAGATCATACAACTATGAACTCCTAACGTGAAACCCATAGAGAGATTTTCGGATCCGAGTAAATTGCGGATGCCATTGAGCATTACTGAAACACGAGGGTCTAGATCAGCTGTTTCAACATAAATTTTCAACCACGTCACGCGTGTTTTCATGACTTGCCACAACGCGAGGTAACACCGTCACGTAGAAATTGATCGATTATTAACGTTCCTCTTTAAAGTATATTTAATTCCTGGTTTACAGGAGACAGTAGAAATGGCATATTTTTGGGACTTCGAGCTTAAATATACTCACGCACCAAATTATACTGTTTTTCCAACAGCGAATGCACACAATGTAACTGTGGACTTGTTTATAAACTTACTCTGAGCGCATTCTGACCTTTTAAAAGAAGATATTTATATAGGTTTAACCATATTTTAACTATCATCCCTAGCTCAAACTAAGTGCGTTTACGAGCATCCTCTATATGATTAAAGTGATCGTGTCTCCAGAAAGGCTTTATTACTCAATATTAATATCTCCATTTCCTATGTTTGGAATAGGAATTTGGTGTCCCTTATCTACTACTACGTGATAAACCCAATGGACCGTTCAGTCAAATGCTACAGCAAATGGGAAAAGTAATGGTGGATAATCTCTATCATCTTGCCGAAATGTCTTACATACAGAAGCAAGCTGAACAGCTAAATCACAACACGTTGGAAACAAGTACTATGGCAAGAATTAATACAAATAACACCAACATACAAGATTCAACCCATATGTAATCACATCATAAACGTCTTGATGTAGATATCTTAAAAATATCACAATTTTACGAAAGGAGTCTGTTAGAATCTAAGGTTCACGCACTTACTGTATCTATCAGTGCTAACTGATACTACGTTAATGTCACTCAGTTCCAATTGTGCCGCTGGGCAGTTAGTTCATTGTAGAATTTTCTGCGAGTAATTTGTGCTGAAATTTTATGTAATTTTCATTTGAATACAGTCGAAATCTCTCATAGCTTACATTTTCATACGTTGATGCATAAAGTTTCACACGGTGACTAACCAGGGCGCTTAATAAATGTGTAACAGGTTTTTGTTTACAACATTACACGTGTTAGAAAAGGAAAACCATACACAGAGCAACAGGCCCACTCCAGCCAGCTCTGGCCCGTGATTGGTACATCACATAGCTTATTTTGCCTCCACATTACGTAAGCTATGAGAGGTTCCACTGCAAGTCCTTCGTTCTAAATACACACTCTATACTAGCATACATTAGTCTCTCATTATGCTCGCCTATTCTCAAGCAAATTCACATTACAAATTCCATTTCCTTAACAACGCCGCTATTCTTAGATGCAACTTCATAAAGTATATGGATGTGTCTTGACATTGAAAATGAAAGAAAGGGTGTACAGTAGACTCTCGTTAAGTGAACGTTTTTTGGTGTGTAGAGAGTGAGAGAGTTTTTTGGTGTGGTGTGTTTTTGGTGTAATGAGAACCCGCACACTTCAGCAGTTTTTATCTTACGCTTGTCAACGACACATTCGGTAGCTGATAGTTGGGACAATCAGAGTGCTTCTAGGTGCAAGAGACGCGAGCAGTCGGAGGAAATGGTAAGACTGCATATCGCCCTAAGGTGACCGAAGCGACGTTGATCAGCCAGAGTGAAAATACAAATAGTTCTGTATGTACCATAGAAAAAACACAACTCTAGTACAAATTATGACCGAGTGGAAGCAGGGCACTAGTCAGTACAAACTGCCGCCTGGCCAGATTTCGCTTAGGCAGCCCAGTCCGACATGCAATGTAACGCATGTGTCGAATTGAGCCTAGTCGAGCTATCTAGTCAGGGTCAGATTTGATTTCCTTTCCAGTGTTATGAAGTATATCAGGTTTACTATATTATTAATATTCATAAAAATATATCAAATGTACAATTGGCATAATACTATTGTTACGTATATCGACCTTCATTCCTAAACAGAAGAATAACGTAGCCAACAGGGAGCATAATTGCAGACTCAGCATGTTACCCAGTGCATTGCCCGTGCCACCAACCCAGCTGGTTAGCCGAGTTCATTCCTAACGTCGTAACCGTACCTAGAGCATCAGCAAAAATCGACTGTATAAGCAGCCAAAATCATGGCACAGACGCTCAGAAAATCATTCAATTTCACGTGTAAAGATCGGACTGCACGTTGTCACTCGTGGCTCTAACCGTTAGAGTATTAGATTCAGTTTTAGTTTTAAATTATTTATTATTTTTATAATTTCAGTTTCATTTGTGGGATTTATGAATATTGTTTTTGGATTACTTTTGGGTAGTTGTAAATTTCTGTTATTTGGTTTGGTTATTTTGTTACTCAGTGTTTCTCCAAGTTTGCAATAGTACTCATTCATTTTATTCACAATTTCTTTCTTATCTTTTATGATATTATCATCAATTTTCAACTGAGAAATATTAGTATCCGTTTTCTTTTTAGTTTTGCCAATTCTTTTGTTTATGCATGTCCAGAGTTTTCTGGGATCATTACTATTTTTTTCTATTGTTTTTTTATCATGGTTGTTTTTTGCTTCCTTTATGACCTTATCTAAGGTTTTTACAAATTGTTTATAATTGGCTTTTAATTCTTCGTTATCTGGATTTTGTTTTAATTCATTGTATAGTTTTTCCTTTGTATTACACGAATTCAATATTGCTGTTGTTATCCAGTCTTTTCTTGGACTTTTGTTTGAATTGCGAACTTTCTGTTTTTTGTATTTTGATTTATCAATGCAGAATTTAATGTCTTTTATTATATTATTTATTTTTTCATTCGGATCTTGTATATTTTTATACTTTGTCCAGTTTATTTGTTTAGCCGTACTAAACAATTTTTTGTAGTTGTAATAATACACATCAGCATTTGTCTCTTTGTTGTTACTGTTAAATTTACCATTTTTTATTTCTAAAAATAGCGGATAATGATCAGTTATCGGCACCATAAGCGTTATTGCTTTTGTGTCGAGAAAGTCTGTCTTAATAAATATATTATCAATACATGTTCCTATCTCTGTAGTTATATTTGATGGTCTAGTGGTATTTGTAATTCCCGGAAGGAAACCTTTTTCTAATAAGTTGTCTAGAAATTCAGTGCTTATAGTGTTACAATCTAGTATATTTATATTAAAATCGCCAATTATTATATGATTTTTTGCTTTTCTTTTGTATTCTAAATAAGTTTTTAAATTTAAATTAAATTCCGTACAACTCAGTCCGTGTGATCTGTACAGAGATGATATTTATAGTTGTTTGTTATTATTTAATGTAATAGTAGTGTTTAAAATTTTAAGTTTGTCTATTTCTATCGTTTCATTAGTGTGTGTTTCATTCTCTTTTACATATATCACTACATCATCATTCTTATTAATTACGCCGTGGTTATAATATAATTTATAATCTTTTATTCTATAATACTGATAATGTGTTAATTTCCATAACTGTACATACAATAACATACGGTTTTATCTCGAGACTTTTAATAAAGATTTGAAGTTTTTCAAAATTCGCATTTAGGCTTCTAATATTTAAATGTAAAATTAGACTATTATTACTATTTCGGTCTTTGTTAAAAGTCTCGATATCCCTATACATACGCTCCTGTTCATTTATGCTATCTTGCATGTCTTCAATTAAGTCCATCTTTGCCGCCATTGTTGCTTTGCTGTTGTTGGGAGGTCTGTTGCCTGGTTCTTTCTCATTTATGCTATCTTGCATTTCTTCAATTAAGTCCATCTTTGCCGCCATTATTGCTCTGCTGTTGTTGGGAGGTCTGTTGCCTGGTTCTTTGTTGCAGGGAGGTAGTTCTCGAATTTACTGTTTTTCCAGAGTTCTTGTTTGTATTTAATTGCCTTTGGTAAAGCTGTTTGTTAGCTTGCATATTGCACAATTGTTTCATAGCGCTTGATTCATCAAATGCCGGTAAAGTAGGCTCAATCAGGTAATCAATAGAGTTAATATATTGCTTTATTTTCTTTTTAAGTATACTACACTTCAGCCTATCTGTTGGTAAGTGGTCCGTTGGTAAACTTGTTCTGTATGTTGTGTTGTTGTAACTACAATTTATACATTCGATGTTTGAATTTTTACACTCACTCACGTTGTGATTATCGGAACACTTAATACAGACAGGATCATTTCTACATTTGTTTGTGTTATGTCCAAATCTTCCACAGTTGAAACAAGGATTAACGTTTATGAGATCATAGGCTTTGCAGCACTGATGTCCTACGAAAATCTTGTTATTACTTTCCCGAATGTTCTTATAAATTTCAGGCGATACTTCCATTAGGACTGTATCGGTTTTGTTTCTTTTATTAGTGTACATATGCAGTACCTTAGCCTTGTTTTGAAATTGTTTGAAATTCCTTGTATCAAAATCTAATTCTATTTCATCTTCATCCATTTTTGTAACATTGCTTATACCAATAATTTTCATTTTAGGGTTACCTTGTTGTTCTATATTGATTGCACAGTTTTTCATTTTCTTTTTTAATGCATTTTCCACTGTTTCAAGACTTTTAGTATTCATACAGTTAATTTCGATGACGTTGTCATTCTTCTTGCGAATGAACTTAGTTTGAATGTTTTTCTCTGTGACAAGACAGCTCGTCAACAGTTCCATTGTGTCTTTCTGATTGGGGTCATTGGCCTTCACTGTAATTCTTGGAATTCGCTTCGGCTTTGGTTTAATTTCACTCATCGCTTCAGCATATGTTTTCTTATTTATCTGTGTTTCCGTATTTTTTTGTTTTTGCAATTCTATGATGTCTTTCTGTAATTGATTTTTATCTTGTAATTCAGCAACTAGTTGTTTTAGTAAGTTGTTTTCAGTTATCAAACTGTCAATGTCACTTTCTTCTTTATTAATCACCGCATTATGTTTTTCCAATGTTTTATTCTGTAAATCTTGAAGCAATTCTTCTCTGATTTCTTTAGTTTGTTTCATTTTTATTAGTGCAATAACTTTTTTTGCCACATCGTTTAACATATGCTCATCAGAGTTTGAAGTTATATCTCTGAGTACGTGTTCTGGGCAGATTATTAGATGTTCACCAACGTATTTAGGTTCTTTTTTTTTTCTCAAAATCACTCTTGTGGTATGCATTTTCACATATAATACAGATGACTGTTTTTACTGGTTTATTAGGATGACACTTATAGTATTTTAAATCGGACTTATCCGGCGGGCGTTTGTTACTGTTGGCCATGTTGGCACGATATGATAGATTAGACATACATAGGGTGAGAACTATATGAACTTATCGGTATAGTAAGTATTAATAAAGCGGTATATTAGCAAACGCAGGCTTGCGTCGCGGAGCGCGGGCAGACACGTCTGCACGCTCTGGACGCTCGACTACTAATTTGAAGTCCCTCATTCTTCAAAAACCGACTAAGGAAGTTGGACTTCGGGTCAACTTCCCCATTGT
>NW_014333383.1:20693-35980 GCF_000341935.2 Cephus cinctus
TTGGACTTCGGGTCAACTTCCCCATTGTCATCTTAGAAATCCTATCAATTCAAACCACTCTATTCAAGTTGGTACCACGAACGAATTCAGTCACATACAATGTATGTATGTGACTAATGAGACGTTTGTTAAATAACCATTTCGGAACTGCTCAAACTTGTTACTCCAACATGGCAGATGCAGATTTATCTCGATCCCTAATAGAAGCATTTAACTTCACAACATCGCAAGCTAGAATACAAAACGCAGCATTAGAAATTCCTAAATACGACGGTGAGACAACCTCACTTACAAATTTTGTACGTGCTGTGAAAACCGGAGCACAACAGTTAGTAGCTGGCGAAGAAACGCGATACCTGCTCCATGTATTAAACAAACTCCGTGAAGCCGCGCGAGCTAGCGTAGAAGAAAAAGATTTCACCACACTTGACGATCTAATAGAACACCTAAAGAAGCGATATGCTCCAGGAAGGAATTTATCTTCCTTCCTTAGTGAAATAGGAAGACTGAGAATAGGAAAGACGGAAAGTCTGAGAAAATATATAAATAGAACAACGAAACTATATCAAAAGACACGAGCCGCTCAACTTGACAAATATCGCAACGACAAAGAAAGGAGAGCGGAATTAGAAGAACATACTCTCAAAAATTTTCTATACGGATTACCTCGTGAGATACGCCAGGAGGTTGTAATGAAAAATCTAAAATCGTTAGATGCTGGATTCGACCTAGTCATGGAACTAGAAAGGAAAATAAAAAATCATAAGCGAGCTCGCAATAATTATGACAGTGATTCGCCAGATGACTACCGGAAGTCCAGAAGAAACCACTCGAGTAGGCGATCACACAAACGAGTTTCGTACCCAAACTCTCCAAGCCCATACGATAGGTATCACAAAAGACATTACCGAGATGTCTCTAGTTCAAGTTCAAGCGCGAGCTCTACTTCTGAATCCAGTGATGACGAAAGAGTCAATCACCATCGCACTTACGGAATGCATGTAAGGAGGTATCGTTCATCCTCAGCATTCACCGACACTTCCAGGTCTCGCGATCAGAATAGAGAGAAAACGCCCGAACGTAGGAAGCAGCGAAAAAAATTATTTTGCTGGAAATGCGGCAACAAGGGTCACGACGGAAAAACTTGCCGAAAATCTCGTGCAAAATCTCCGTCACCCAGTAGGGAGAGAAATCATCGAAGATCCAATCGCCATAGATCATCCTCTACCGGATCCACCGGTTCTTTAAACTCGGAAGGCGCTCACCGCGTTCCACACATGGTGAGCGACAAGAAATTCAAAGCGAACGACGAAGAGAAGACCGTGAGGTTCACGGACAGAACAACACCCAAGGAAGACCAGAATACTACGTCAAGGAAGCTCCTCCACCGACGATCATCCTCCAAGTCCCCGAGCTAAGAGGAAAAGAAAATATCTTTCTAATCGATCCAGGATCCTCAGTTAACTTAGTCCAACAGGAAAGTCTTAACGATGATGCAAAGTTAGAATACAAGGAAATAATTTATATCGAAGGTGTATCAGGACACTTCGTCACCACTGTGGGAGCCGTGTTACTAACTATCGGTAATCGAAAAGTATTCTTCTATGTGGTCAAAGGATCCTCTTGGCCATACAGCGGAATACTTGGAGTCGCATATTTCACGCAGGATAATGCAGAAATATCTTTCCACCATAAAACAATAGTGACAGACGACAACCCGATACGACCAAAGCCATTTGCCCAAGCTGGAGAAATAAAAACGGCAGCATATTCGGCACAAAGAACCAAGCACGTCATAAAGGCTCGCTCACGACAACAAGTTGCGATAAGGATAGCGAATACGGAAATCACCGAAGGATACTTGCCTCGAATAAAAACTCCCCGGAATATTATAATCGGAGAAAAGCTAGTGACCAATCGCCAAGGAATCTGCTACACTATTGCAACTAACGTCAGCAACAAAAATCAAGAACTCGAATTAGAACCTCAGATACTGGAACCTTTCGAATTCCTCTCAGAAGCAGAAGATTCCTATGGTGAAGCAACCATGGACCCCGAGGAACGTTTTAATCAAATTCAGAAGGCTTTAAGGTTGGATCATCTTAATAAGGAAGAACAAGAACACGTAGCTGAGATTATCAACGACTTTCCGGATCAATTCCACCTTACCGGTGATTGGAACCTTTCGAATTCCTCTCAGAAGCAGGAGATTCCTCTGGTGAAGCAACCATGGACCACGAGGAACGTTTTAATCAAATTCAGAAGAAGTTGCGATAAGGATAGCGAATACGGAAATCACCGAAGGATACCTGCCTCGAATAGAAACTCCCCGAGACATTATAATCGGAGAAAATTTGGTGGCCAATCGCCAAGGAATCTGCTACACTATTGCAACTAACGTCAGCAACAAAAATCAAGAACTCGAATTAGAACCTCAGATACTGGAACCTTTCGAATTCCTCTCAGAAGCAGAAGATTCCTATGGTGAAGCAACCATGGACCCCGAGGAACGTTTTAACCAAATTCAAAAGGCTTTAAGGTTGGATCATCTTAATGAGGAAGAACAAGAACACGTAGCTGAGATTATCAACGACTTTCCGGATCAATTCCACCTTACCGGTGACAAACTAGGAATTTCAAAAACAGTCGTTCATACAATACCTACCATAGATGAAACACCGACCCATACTAAACAGTATCGGTACCCGCCAATTCATCAAAAGGAGATTAAACGTCAAATTTCCAACTTGCTTGAAAATGACGTCATTCAATCATCCACATCACCATATAATTCACCCCTGTGGATTGTTCCCAAAAAGGCCGACTCACAAGGGAACCCAAGGTGGAGAATGGTGATCGACTTCAGAGCGCTTAACGAAAAAACGATTGGAGATAGTTATCCCGTACCTTGCATCACGGAGATATTAGACCAAGTCGGTAACGCTAAATATTTTTCTGTATTCGACCTAGCCTGTGGATTCCACCAGATAGGAATGGATCCTAAGGACAGAACGAAAACGGCATTTACAACACCCAATGGGCACTACGAGTACATCCGAATGCCCTTTGGCCTCAAAAACGCACCAGCAACCTTCCAGAGGTTAATGGACCAAGTTCTAACTGGACTACAAGGAACAGAGCTATTTGTGTACCTAGACGATATCGTCATTTTCGCATCATCTCTTGAAGAACATGGACAGAAGGTTCGAGCTATGCTCCAACGACTGAAGGAACATGGATTAACACTTCAACCGGATAAATGCGAGTTCTTACGATACAAGGAAGAGAGCTATTTGTGTACCTAGACGATATCGTCATTTTCGCATCATCTCTTGAAGAACATGGACAGAAGGTTCGAGCTATGCTCCAACGACTGAAGGAACATGGATTAACACTTCAACCGGATAAATGCGAGTTCTTACGCAAGGAGGTCACTTATTTAGGCCACATACTTTCAGAAGAAGGAGTCCGTCCTGACCCAAAGAAACTGATAGGAGTCAAAAATTTCCCCATACCCAAAAACCAGAAAAACATTAAACAGTTTCTGGGTTTAGCAGGATACTATCGAAGGTTCATTGCAAATTTCTCTAAGATAGCTAAACCTCTGACAAGCTTACTGAAGAAAGAAGTCACCTTTCATTGGGGACCGGAACAACAAGCTGGTTTTGAAACCTTGAGAGATATGCTGTGCAAAGAACCCATACTCCAATACCCGAATTTCAACGAGCCCTTCATTGTAACAACTGATGCTTCTGACTATGCCATCGGAGCTATTCTGAGTCAAGGAAAAATTGGTCAAGCCCTGCCAATAGCTTACACCTCAAGACTTCTGAACTCTGCGGAAACCAACTATTCAACAACTGAAAAGGAGTGTCTTGCCATCATCTACGCTGTAGCATACTTCCGACCCTATCTATACGGTCACAAGTTCACTTTAGTAACAGATCATCGTCCTCTAGTCTGGCTACATTCCGTCAAGGACCCTAGTTCGCGACTGATGCGATGGAACTTAAACTGGCTGATTACGAATATACGGTCACATACAAGTCGGGTAAAACGAACCTAAATGCAGACGCACTATCCCGCAATCCAGCAGTGATATCCTACCCAATAAAACCTAAGGAAGGGGACCTGTCATATAAGCCATTGCCACATCAAAGAAAAATCAACCTAGAGACAGTACAATTGGGAAACGAATAAAAACAAGGTCACAGCCAGCTGTGAATTACAACGAGTCATCCACTAGCTCGCTAGATACAGACAACGATACTTGTCATGGAGAAACTGGAAATAGAAGCATGTTACCTTCCCTGCTGACCGAGACAATACTGGAGGAAGAGGAAACCGAAGAGGCTAACAATGAATCATCCCCCTCGCGGAACTTCGACCTCCAAAGTCTGTTTGAAGAGACCTATAGCGACGACGAATCAGAACCTACTAAGGAACAATTGACAGTAGGAAGATTGAAACATCTATTTATTAAAGATCCAAAAATAATAGAACTGGGCTCAGCATCAGAAACATCATCCGACGAAGACACGGACTTAACCCAAATAGATACCTTCTGGTGGGACGGGAAGGCTATGGAATCTCCCCAAGACGAATTAAAAAGGGCAGATTTTGCACAGGACGAGAACGAAGCTAGGCAGATATATGAAGACCTAGGAGACTTAACGCTGCACGAAGCCAAGCAAAAAATTAAGGAAATATCTCAAACCTTACCTTTCTTGGAAACCATAGTACCACCAAAGAAGAACATCGAAAAACTACAGGATCCTACAATCATTGCAGGCAGCACGCCAAAATCAAACAACCAATACACACAACGAAGAGTATCCTTCATGCCTACTCCTCGACGTAGCCTACAACCAACAGCGCAATCAACACCGGGAGCCAGAAATCAGACCCCCGAGACAGTGATAGACACCTGTATAGATAACACCCACGGACCACCACCACAACAAAAGGGAGTCATGCTACCACTGGTTGACATATCATCCTCAAGCGATGACTCGGACATTGACTGCGAGATCAGTATATCAGAGACCGCTCTTACAGGAAAAGAAGGTAACCTGGCCCACTTCCTACCAGCCGACGGTCAATTAATGAACCCAGTAAACCGAACGTTCAAAGAATTAAATTACCTTGATCAGGACAAAATATCGGCAGAACAACCCAAAAAGGGACACGTTTTCATTTCCCGACAAGGGATCAAGCGAATTTACACTCTTATACACACGAACTATTGCTACGAGAAACCAACAACTAAGGAAGTTCAATTAGCTCTGGAAGCACTAAAATTCGCTATGAAAAAATCCAAAGTCGACAATGTTAGAATCCCCGCAAAAGGGAACGGACTCGACGAAATGCCAATGGAAACGTTAATACAGTGCATAAAGATAGCTTTTCCAGATTATGCAAGTAAAATCACTCTTTGCACGGGAATCATCGAGACACCACCATCGAATCTCCGTCAAGAAATTATAAAGGAACATCATGAAAGTCTCACCGGGGGACACAAAGGCATTACTAAGACATACCGAAGAATACGAGAACGTTTTAACTGGCCTGATATGCACCACCAAATTCAGGAATATATCCGGAGTTGCGATAGCTGTCAGAAGCAAAAGTTAGTTCGCATAAAAACACGAGAACCAATGCTCATCACCGATACACCTACGGAACCATTCCATAAAATCTCTCTCGACACAGTAGGTCCTTTACCAGAAACTCCTAACGGGAACAAGTACATTTTGACCCTGCAGGATAATTTAACCAAATATTGTCTCGCAGTAAGCAGAATATGAGAACGTTTTAACTGGCCTGATATGCACCACCAAATTCAGGAATATATCCGGAGTTGCGATAGCTGTCAGAAGCAAAAGTTAGTTCGCATAAAAACACGAGAACCAATGCTCATCACCGATACACCTACGGAACCATTCCATAAAATCTCTCTCGACACAGTAGGTCCTTTACCAGAAACTCCTAACGGGAACAAGTACATTTTGACCCTGCAGGATAATTTAACCAAATATTGTCTCGCAGTAGCTATTCCCAATATACGAGCTACAACTATTGCCGACGCATTCGCACGACATTTCATAACTCAGTTTGGAACACCTAAAGCCATCTTAACGGATAAAGGAACAAAAGTTAGTTCGCATAAAAACGCGAGAACCAATGCTCATCACCGATGCACCTATGAAACCATTCCATAAAATCTCTCTCGACACAGTAGGTCCTTTACCAGAAACTCCTAACGGGAACAAGTACATTTTGACCCTGCAGGATAATTTAACCAAATATTGTCTCGCAGTAGCTATTCCCAATATACGAGCTACAACTATTGCCGACGCATTCGCACGACATTTCATAACTCAGTTTGGAACACCTAAAGCCATCTTAACGGATAAAGGAACTTGTTTTACTAGCGAACTTTTCAAAAATTTAGCAAAAATATTTCGAATTAAATTAATCACCACATCTGGCTACCGACCCCAAACTAACGGAGCATTAGAAAGAAGCCATCACGTTCTGGGAACCTGTTTTACTAGCGAACTTTTCAAAAATTTGGCAAAAATATTTCGAATTAAAGTAATCACTACGTCTGGCTACCGACCTCAAACTAACGGAGCATTAGAAAGAAGCCATCACGTTCTCGTGGAATACCTGAAACATTACATGGACACATATGATGACTGGGAATTACTACTACCATTCGCAATGTCTTCATATAATACCTCGGTACACGAAGCAACGAATTTCACTCCCTACGAACTCATCTTTGGAAAACCAGCAAGAATACCTTCATCATATCCAGACACGAATGATCTAAAAACGTACGATGACTACTTAACAGAACTAATCACCCATCTGGACAAAATCAGAAACCACCTCGGTACACGAAGCAAGGAATTTCACTCCCTACGAACTTATCTTTGGAAAACCTGCAAGAATACCTTCATCATATCCAGACACGAATGATCTAAAAACGTACGGTGACTACTTAACAGAACTAATCACCCATCTGGACAAAATCAGAAACATTGCCCGCAATACATTAGTGCAGACTAAGGAAAAAACAAAGGAACGATACGACAAGAAAATAAAACCAATCAAATTTAACCCAGAAGATAGGGTATACGTTTTAAAGGAGCCAAGACATCACAAATTCCCAGGAGATAGGGTATACGTTTTAAAAGAGCCAAGACATCACAAATTCGATCCACATTATGAAGGCCCGTACGAAATCTTACAGTTATTAGAATTGAACAACGCAATCATAAAAACCGACAAAGGAAAAATCAAAGTAAAACATTTCAACAAATTAAAACCTGCGAGCTCTGCTCAAAAACCGATCCAGAATCATCAACCTTGCTAAAAACAAGCTGTTCAATTTCCAGAAACAGAATGTTGCGCATAATTTTAACCTTATTCTGCGCACCACGGATCAACGGAATTCTGCAAGATGCAGCACCTGACTATCAGATTACTCCATTAAAGAACAATATCGGCCTGCACTTTGAGAAACTCCATGACATGCGCATTTATCATGTGGAATGGAATCTAGTCACCTCGCTAGAAATCGGTGCATTCCTAAAACACCGTCCACGCTTAGAGGAACACAAACTTGAAGCAAATAAACAATGCTTATCTATGCAATTTACGACATGTGAGGCCCGCGAAGAAATAACCCACCTAATGGCCAGACTCACTGACTCTCGTAAGGATGAAGATCTCTTGCAAGGCATTGTTGGAGAAATCAAAGAAGAAGGAAACCGCCGGAAGCGCGGTGCACCACTCGGATTCATAGGCACTATAAGTCAAGCTCTTTTTGGAACCCTCACAGAGGCCGACGCCGAGTACTACAATATCGAATTAGATAAACTACACAAGGACCAAAATCATCTATCGGAACTGCTGGCAAACCAGACCCATGTAGTCCGATCAGAATTCCAAAATATACATCAGCACCTTCAGAATCTCACGATACTGGCCAATAGAAACAAAGCCGCCACTGAACTACTTGCCACGGAACTCAGCAAGCAACAAAACGCCATGAAGGAACAAGCCTACGAAATATCATCTTTAAAGTGGCTACGTAGCCTGGAAAGGAGTGTCAACGAATACCAAACAGGCCTAGAATTGCTCACCAACGCAGTGATATTTGCCAAACAAGGAATAATCCAAGTGATATTTGCTAAATAAGGAATAATTCATCCCGCCGTACTACCACCACGACAGCTAGTTGCCGCCGCAAACAAGATTCGGCAAAATACCCAGTACGAGTTCCCTGCAAGCAAAGGAGTTGAAGACCCGTCAGCGAGGAATGCGCCTGAACAACATGTTTTCCTATTCTTCCTTCGGGATAATTTCGATGCTCATACTCAGTATCATTGGTTACGCTTTCTATGTAAAATGCATTAAGGACCGTCCGACCTACGAAGCACCTAGACATGTGGTTAGATACAGAAGAAATAGGCCAGAAATAACAATTATGCATCCACCCATCGAAAAACCGCCGCCAATCCCACAAGTAACATATCCGTCGACTCTTCAACTCATGGCATCAAATACCTCCGTCAGCAATAATTCAATAGTGTAAGCAAAATAACATACAACGCCAAACCCTGTTCATCCACTTCAGTCGCAATCGAACTTAGAACGAGTACAGACCACCACCAAAATGGTCACCAAAAGAATTATGGGAACTATCACAGAACCAAGAGAAGGGTACCGTACCATCATCCTCCAAACTAAAGAACGAGGTACTTGGGAGATAGAACATAGAAAGGGAATCATACGAAAAGCGAGGCCCTGGAAAGGGGACCTACCGAACGCACCCAGTAAGGGACGAGGAACTCAAACCACCCAAATCCGGAGAGCCAATAGACACACCCAAACCGAAAAATGTCTGTTCACCACAATCTACACACAACAGCTGTTTGGAGATCCGAGCACCGATGATGAGGAACTCTGCAACACCAAGGAAACCTGGATACCCTATGACACAGAGGATGTGTCGGAACCAGAAGACATCACTGACAACACCATCCGTGATTTCATACCAGGGGAATCGCTGAGGAAGAAACAAAGGCTTATTGTATCAGGGCAGCATGGCCGCGCATCGACAAAGAGATACTTTCGAAAACTATCTCCGAAGATGCATAACTAAGTGAGCAAATGAGAAATACGGAAAACACAACAAAACATAAATTTATGCAAAAGCATCGCCCAAATAGACGATGTTTTGTCTAAGAGGGGAGATGTTACGTATATCGACCTTCATTCCTAAACAGAAGAATAACGTAGCCAACAGGGAGCATAATTGCAGACTCAGCACGTTACCCAGTGCATTGCCCGTGCCACCTACCCAGCTGGTTAGCCGAGTGCATTCCTAACGTCCTAACCGTACCTAGAGCATCAGCAAAAATCGACTATATAAGCAGCCAAAATCATGGCACAGACGCTCAGAAAATCATTCAATTTCACGCGTAAAAGATCGGACTGCACGTTGTCACTCGTGGCTCTAACCGTTAGAGTATTAGATTCAGTGTAGTATTCGCAATCTGGCCTAGGTACGGATTCGTTATTACATACCCTAGGGAACAAGCTGGATCGGTTACCGGGCAAAATAGAGCTGCATAGACTACTCTTTCCGAATATCGCATAGTTTTGATAGATTTCTGTTCCACCAAAATTCATCTTGCCTTAACCTCACACACAGTTAGGTTTTGTTATCCGATATTTCTCATAAAAGAAACACTGTACACGACAATTAATAGAAAACTTTTAAATTGGTTGTAACAATATATCGTAAACTCACATTTTACTCGCCGATATTTCTCATAATAGAAACACTGTACACGACAATTAATAGAAAACATTTAAATTGGTTGTAACAATATATCGTAAACTTACATTTTACTCGCGTTTTTAAATATCCCTCGGATCGAACATCCGTACGTTCAATTTCAAAGTATGTTTATTTCACATTCCCTCAGAGACACGTATGCAACTTTGAGATAGCAAACAAGTACAGTCTCTTTGAAAAGAGATATTCATCTCAATCAAACGGATAGTCTTTACGGACTCGTGTCCAGGACACTTTCTTTGTGCGATGTAGCTGTAGGAACATATACTATGAATAAACACTCTTTCGCAAAGGCGAATCATAATATATCCAGCGCGACTACGGTGTGCTATGACATTCAGCTACTGTACAGCACCTGCTAGACGATTATAATATAGTATCGAGAGTCTATTGAATGAAATTTATTGAGTTTAAGAGGCATCGAAAATTAAGGAAAAGCTAAGGTGGGCCCGTGAGACAAAGTTTACCACCGGACTTCAATAAAACTGATCGGACTTGTAAAAGTCATATAATTAAGGTAAATGTAAACAAAATGAGCGCATGTGTACTTGCGGTTGCGGAGTAAAACAGTTTTTAACCTATTATCCATTGAGAGTGAATCAATTTTTATGACTATAAACGTGTTATCATTTTAAAATAATATGACAAAAATTTCACTAAAAAATTGTATGATTATCAACGATATTAATTAAGGTATAATTGACTGGATTAAGTAGGTTTTTTCCTTTGCAATGTTTATTAATTGTGTAGCCTACATTAAATTTATTGACAAGAGTAGTATGATCATGACCTCATTAAATTATGTTGTTTCAATATAATGTAATCATATCTTGGAAATATACAGGGCTATTCACGGCAAACGCATTAGCTTAAATTGGCCGTGAATGGATAATTTCATGAATCAGAGCATGTTTGGCATAATCAGCATCATTAAAGAAATGAAAATTAACGTCACAACATTGCTAACATCGTCAATTTCACAATCTTTCATTTGTTTAACAAGACCATACTGCCTCGATTAACAGAATTGTTCAGTCGCATCCAAATTCAGATGGACGTTTGCCGTGAATAACCCTGTATAAAAAATTCATCAGAAATAAAATAAGAACATTTATGACGGTTGTAGCACAGACGTTAGGTGTCAATTGAAACAACAAACTTACGAAATTCAATGCTGGTACGGATATTGGGATTTACTTTATTTACTGCAACGTGATAGATTTTCCCACTCGTTAGAATAGTTTACATCGGCGCAGGCTGCATCAGCAACTCAATTGCGAAGCGAACTTCTTGCACAAGAGGCGAGATGGCGATGCATCGAGTGACACGGAATTTATTCTAATCCACTTGATTTTATTTTGTTTTGAGCGATATCATCTTGACATATCAAGAGACTCGGTCGAGTCTCGCGCCAAGTACAGGAAACCGGCCGTACAGGGCGCAGCGCGCCGAGACTCTTCACTCGAGTCAACTCCTTATCCCCCAAAAAACACTTACGTGCAAAAAAATACGCCAAGTACAGGATACTGTGTATTCCTCTAATAAAAAGTATTGATATCAGATTATTGAGGCCAAGTACATAAGTCACTACATATTTGCCTATTATATGATCTAGCACTGGCCCATCATTTTAGTTGTATTTTAAAAATTTCCTATAACGTTTTCCCTACTCTTTTACATTACTACTGCTTCCCGTAGTTAATTATGATTTAATGGTTATTTAATAATTAATAAAACTTTAGCTGATTCCTTATCGAGTACTACTTGTCGGGTCCGTGCCAGGAATTCCAAAGTACTTCCTTTGAACGTACTAATAGTATCTTAAAACCATATATTTGTTATTAAGCTTTTACCGTGATTCTTTTTTACGAGTTATTGGTAACAAGCTCTATATAGAAAGTTGACATTGGTTTTGAGTTTAATGACTGGTATAATGAACGCAAATTTATATCAAGATATGCACGGACCCGCCAAGCAGTACTCGATAAGGAATCAGCTAAAGTTTTATTAATTATTAAATAACCATTAAATCATAATTAACTACGGGAAGCAGTAGTAATGTAAAAGAGTAGGGAAAACGTTATAGGAAATTTTTAAAATACAACTAAAATGATGGGCCAGTGCTAGATCATATAATAGGCAAATATGTAGTGACTTATGTACTTGGCCTCAATAATCTGATATCAATACTTTTTATTAGAGGAATACACAGTATCCTGTACTTGGCGTATTTTTTTGCACGTAAGTGTTTTTTGGGGGATATCACAAGTTTTTGTTGTTCAATAGGATATATGAAAAAAGTTTTAAACACTGAAATCTGTATTGTTAAACAAATATAAAATATAAATGCATTGCTATGTCACTAATCAGATAAATATATTGCGTTGTCGAAAATGTTAAATGCCATATAAATGTAATTTATAAATTGATTTTTCTTAGAAACACAAAAATATATATAAATTTGAAAGGAAAGTATATTCTTAAATGTAGAATAAAATTCATTTAGAAAGAAGTTGAGTCATTTAGGAATCTTCGTAAGCTTTCTACCGTGATAATCATAGACGTGACACCAAAAGATTTCCATGAGGAAAGAAGATTTCCTCCTCATTTGCACGCTTACAATCAGTTACATATTTAGTTCAAATCAAAAAACAAAGTAAATTTTTCTTTAAAATATATATTTTTCATTTAATTTGTTTTTATGAAATCTGCGGTTGAATGTTTAATAGATAAAAATAAAATTAATCTTTGAATTTTGTATGAAAATTTTTATCAAAACTCACATGTGATTAGTTTCTAATAATTAATAATATTTACTGGAATGAAGGGTAAATATACTTGAACTAAAAGAGTATTATAGATATAATATTTGTAAAGTCCTCATTCGATATCTTAAGGCAATCACTCAACTAATCTAGTGCGATACAATATATTGTAGTATTAATTATTCTAAATTTTTGTTTTCTATTTCAACAAGAACATAATAAATATTAGAATATATCTTTTATAACAAATACGATACTGTTACTATCTGCTAAATTCAAGTCTCTTTGTTGCACTTAATGATATTGGCAATTGTGTATAGTGTTTTAATTATAAATTACAGTTGTAAAGTACCACACATATTACCAGATGAATGACATATTAAATATCTTTGCCTACTTATTGTTTGTAGAAATATTATACGAATAACAGTTGAGTCAGAGTCTGATGTGCTGTTTTAAAATTTCAATATAAATATATATTGACTTGCTATGCAGTCTCAATGGATTAAAACATACACTGATATATTATGCATAACTTATGGATTTACTTACTTTAACTGGTCATACTCTGTCTATTTTTTGCAAGTGGTTTGATTAAGTGTTAAATTCCTCATAATCTTTATATCCTTATAAATATATATATTTAGGATGTTATGCATACTGGAATCCACACCATGTACTGACGGAGGTACTCTCTTACTCAAGTATATGAGAATGAGGTCTGGCATAAATGAAAAGTACCTATACTATAGAGGTTTGACATTAATGGGCACCTGAATATAAAAGGATTTTGAGATGTTTATTAATCAACAGATGCCCTTCTCCGTAGTTTTCTGTAACTAGGTGTCGGATGTGGAAGTCCAGGGCGTCCAGGTGTTCTGCTCCGTAGTTTTTTCCATCTAGGTGTTAAATGTGAAAGTTCAGAGTGTTCAGGTGTTCCTCTCCGTAGTTTCTTGTATTTAGATATCGGATATCCAGGGTGTTCAGGTGTTACGCTTCGTAGTTTCTTGTACCTAGGTGTTAGATGTGGAAGTTCAGAGTGTTCAAGTGTCCCTCTGCATAGTTTTCTGTGTTTAGGTTTCCTGTTCTGAACCGATCGGCACCAAGATCTATACAATTGCTGTACGAGATCAAGGCATATTGAAATAGCAAAGGAGATGATTTTAATTCAGTTCAGTCATTGTCGTCGTCTTCGTACCTCCAACTACTCCCTTAGCTAAGTGTCGGGCGTGGAAGTGCAGGGTGTCCAGGTGTTCCGCTCCGTAGTTTCTTGTATCTAGGTGTCGGGCGTGAAAGTCCAGGGCGTCCAGGTGTTCTGCTCCGTAGTTCTTTCCATCTAGGTGTTAAATGTGAAAGTTCAGAGTCTTCAGGTGTTCCTCTCCGTAGTTTCTTGTATTTAGATATCGGATATCCAGGGTGTTCAGGTGTTACGCTTCGTAGTTTCTTGTACCTAGGTGTTAGATGTGGAAGTTCAGAGTGTTCAAGTGTCCCTCTGCATAGTTTTCTGTGTTTAGGTTTCCTGTTCTGAACCGATCGGCACCAAGATCTATACAATTGCTGTACGAGACCAAGGCATATTGAAATAGCAAAGGAGATGATTTTAATTCAGTTCAGTCATTGTCGTCGTCTTCGTACCTCCAACTACTATTTTAGATAACAGATGGCACTGATTACAACACGTAGTTGAGACTTCTGTCAAGTACAAGCAACCAATGGTATAGTCAATACAAAATTTCATTGATTACATCTCAAAATATAAAATAACTTCGAATTATCTTTAGCAATTCGAAATACGAAAAACTGATTTATATGTAAATAAAAATTAGATAAAAAAAAATAATAATACGCAATGAAGAATATTCATAAAAAGGAAAAGAGAAAAAATGAAAGTTTATGTAAATATAATTCGGAATTACATAATAAAGTACATACTTTTAGATGAATGAACAAATAACATATTTAGCGCAATCAAAATGTAATTTTCAAATATTTATAGTCTTCCAACATGTTACTTTCTTGACTATTCATTTGATTCAATGTAATATCCATGTAAAATTATATGTTACAACATGTAACATAATTTTAAATTAATAAATTAATACATATTTGAGTCATAGTGTAATATAATTTCCAACAAATTATTTTGCAATAGTATATTCATGTTTCAATAAATTACTTGCTCCACTTCAATATAAAAACTGTTATTCGTATAATATTTATACAAACAATAACTAGGCAAAGATATTTAATATGTCATTCATCTGGTAATATGTATGATACTTTACAACTGAAATTTAGAATTAAAACACTATACACAATTGCCAATACCATTAAGTGCAACAAAGAGACTTGAATTTAGCAGATAGTAACAGTATCATATTTGTTATAAAAGATATATTATAATATTTATTATGTTCTTGTTGAAATAGAAAACAAAAATTTAGAACAATTAATACTACAATATAGTGTATCGCACTAGATCAGTTGAGTGATTGCCTTAAGATATCGAATGAGAACTTTACAAATATTAAATCTATAATACTCTTTTAGTTCAAGTATATTTACCCTTCATTCAAGTAAATCTGATATATGTATATATGATACTTTACAACTGAAATTTATAATTAAAACACTATACACAATTG